>NC_092463.1:58898426-59198426 GCF_047495875.1 Pithys albifrons albifrons | reverse complement strand
CTGAACTATACCTGACACAATTGAAAACTGACATGCGATCATAAGGACAAAACATGTTCAATTTTTATTGTCACAGCACCACTTTTCAGCTCTTGTGGCAGAGCATTGAATGGCAAGGCTGAGAAATAACTGTATCCAAGGAACAAAGACAATCCTTCAGTAAAGGCTTTGGAATGCTGACCAGCTCCTTCCCAACTGCTTCGTGCTTCTGCAGGTAACCACACATAGTAATATTAATAGTGGCATTTTATAGCCAGCTCTATGGAAAGATTTACTTTCTTCTACTATTGGAAAACAATTCAAAAATCGAGTGGGCAGATGAGAAATACTATTGAGTACTTTCAAGTTCTAAAGAGTCATATTCTGCTGTGTTTACACATTTCAAATAATACATTGAACATTCTTGCATTGATTCCCATGACTGGCATTGTAGATGAAAGCAACAAAGTCAGCAGAAATAGGCCATAACCTTCTGCCCCATTCTACTCCACTTTCAATAATATAGAGTCATTCAACAGATTTACGATAGTATTACTGAAAATAGAATTATTTAGGCTGTTTGCCAACTGCATTTCAAGCTCAAATACCAAAGGTTAGTCACTAAGAAATACCTGAAACAAACGTGCTTTACTACTGGGCAAAACATCTTCAATGAAGAACAGAAGGCTGGTTTTCATTCAGTATAATGATAGTGGGTTTCTCTATTGGTGAGCCATATTTGTGATTACAGTATAAGAGATAGTGTCAAGTTTATCTTTTCATGTAATTAAATCAGTCTATAATTATATAATTATATATTTTATTTAAAAGACATACTTGCATGATAAATTGTACGTTTGTTTATATATTACCCTAAGTTAAAGTGTTTTTATCTAAACAAATTACAGTTCTGCCACAAGTTTCTACCAATGAGAATTCACACTGTGATCTCATTGAGGGCTTTTAATTCCTACAGGATAATTCACATGCAGTGGCAATAAAAGTGTTCCATTGATCCTTCATGACTGTGGAAGGAGCTATAAATAGCTCCTGCTATTCTGGGCACATGTTATGCCTCCAGGAGGATCTGATTAGATGAGATACTTGGAATAATTCCATGAAAAAACAAATTGAGATAATGAGTCCACTGACTGACTAAAGCCTCGCAGACATTTATGGACATGCTTAACTTCATGCACACCACTAATCCCATTTAAATCAGAGCATGCCTTCATAGACAACACAGAGTTGGATGCTAAATTAGGTATTTATAGTGCACATCAGCAGAATATCTGTGCACTCCAGAGTCCTTACAAGTTGTATCTATTTACCAGCCCTCTGAGATGGAAACATACTCATTTTAAACAGAATACACTATCTTGAAGTCTGTGGCTGAGCCAGATAATGAACTCAAATCTCACAAGTCCCATTAAAGTACTTTACATTCTAGATTATCCTTGCTAAATTAAAGCTCTCAAAATATTCTTAAGTCACACGGAAAGGGACATTGATTTGTAGATTTTTCAAATTTTGCTAAAACATTCCCAATCACAGACTTGTAAAAGATGATTTTGTAATATGCTAAACTTCAGCTCTTCAACTTCACAATATTAATTCTTGTAAAAAATTTACTTTTTGTGCTAACTATTGCCTAATTAACCAATTCATTTCTCTGTGTTGCATGTGGAGACAAGAGGGGCAGCCTTGGATCAGAGGAAATTACCTTTAATCTTCCACAGAACTGAAAAACAAAACACTTTCAGTTCCAGACCTCAAGAGATGTGCTGTCCCCATGCATACACTCTCATTTGTTGACTGGAAGGTTTATTCTGTTCAGAGAAACAGAAGCATTGTAAGCTATGTACAAAACTGGAAACAAGGGGAATACTCTTTCACTTTCATGTGATGGTTACCTGGAGAAAATGAGCCCTAAGCTCTGTGGACTGAGGAAAGAATTGACATTTCATTTTCTGTTTCTTCATCGATATGTTAAAATGAAAATTTATTCAGCTTTTAAGGATACAGTCAGAGACTCATAGAATTCTTTGGGTTGAAATTGTCCTTAAAGATCATCAAATTCCAATCCCTGTGCCATAGGCAGGGACACCTTCCACTAGACCAGGTTGCTCAGAGCTCCATCCAACCTGACCTTGAACACTTCCAGGGGTGGGACATCCAAAGCATCTTTGGGCAACCTCTACCCATGAGGTTTCAGTGCCTCACTACCGTAACAGCGAAGAATTTTCTCCCAGTATCTTCTCTAAACGTGCCCTTTTTTTAGTTTGAAGCCATTCCTCCTTGTCTTGTCACTACCTGCCCTTGCAAATAATCTCCCTCCATCTTTCTCACAGGCTCCCTTTAGGTACTGGAGAGCCAAAATTAGGTCATTCTTAAGCCTTCTCCTTTCCAGGCTGCTCCTGTTTTGCTACCTTGAAATGATCCCAGTAGGCATCTGTTATAAAGCCATACCTTGAATCTTCCAATAAGTACTCCTTATAAATGATCTTCAAGAAGTTACTTCTCATCTCCTCTCTCAGATGGGGTCTGTGTGAAATAGCACAAATGAATGGGACAAATGGGCAGGAGAACATTCAGCAGACACCCCCTAGTGAAGGCACTATTTTTCTTCTATAAATGATCAACTACAGTTGCAGTTGAATGACCTTTAGAAACTAAAAGTCTATGTCAATAATGTCTGTATCAATTCAACGTCTTAACTAAACTTCTAAGTCAATACCTTCCATGTCAGCATAAAAACATTTCTGGAAGCAAATTAAAATGAAATCTCTCATTGTTAATATAAAGCATTATATTTCTTAAAGACAAGTTTCAGGGGAGAAATAAATAATTGTATTTTTACTACATCAATGAAAGCTTAGCAACTGTGATTTAGAAAGAAGTTTCTGAGCAAAGCATTTTTTTTTCAGTCTGCTCTACAAGTGTAGCCATGAATTACCTGCCATGTTTTTAGAGAACATCAATGACATTGGTCAAAGGAGGCATGTAATAAAACAGATCAGGATAAATGGTGGAGAGAAAGCAAAATTAATGTTAGAAGGTCTTTTTTTTTTTTTAATTACACAATACAAAAAAAAAAGGGTGGAAAAGTGAAAATAACTGGTTTTGGTTTAGTCATTATTTTGATAAAAATCAACATGAAACTGTACAGTTCTTTAAATATCCATGACTTTGACAACAAAATTGCACAAATTAATTAAGCCTCGCATTTTAAGATTTAGATTCTAAGTCACTTTAATCTATTGAAGATTCCCTGTGACCTAATGTGGTTCACATTATGCCCCATCTGCCTGCAGAAGCAACTGTACAGCTTCCTTTGGATCATCCAGTTCTAGCTACTACCAACAAGCAGAAAATTGTTGGGATATCTTTTATTGATATGCTATATAATATAATTTATAGAATTATAGAGTATTTACAGAATTTTTTCAACACCACAGGCCAGGTAAAAATTTGATAGATCTGTGGTTTTGCATAATTACTTGATAAGATTTTCAAATATTACATTATTATTGTTGAAATATGCAGCTTAAAGTTGAACCAAAGTACCTGGAGTTTATAGCAAATAAACTTCAGAAGAAGTTTAGATATTGTAGAAAAATATTTTCCCTGTAAGGTAATGACATCATCATAAAAATGTCATGGAAATTGGAAGTTTAGGCTCTCTCCTTTTACCATGTGCTGTCATATCTTCAGCAGGTCGTAAAAGACTGCACATAAATAAATTTGCATTTTGAGATCCTTCTCTTTAGATTTTGAAATAGGAAAACCTTTGAAATATTATACCACAGTTCAAAATGCATTTGTATCTCGTGATTAGGTGTTTCAAAAGTCTTTCTCAAAGCTCTAAACACATTTTAAAGATGGGCAAAAAAAAATGAGTCATCTCAGCCACCGATCAACTGAACTGGAAGGAAAACCAGTGACAGTTGCCTTGGGTTAACCAGCAGAACTTATGTACATTCAACATTAGCAAAAGAGAGCCATCTGAAATGTTTACCTCAAAAGCTTTGTAAACCTTTCCAGCATTCTTAGAAATAGTGATAAGGGTTAGCTACAAAGGTTCCCTTCATTTATTCCAATAAACAACAGGAGATCCTTAAATACGCAACCCCACTAAAGACTGATTTTTAAAATATTGGTATTTAATGCAGCTGATGGTTTTCATTAACTCCATTAATGAAAACATCTTGAGTTTGCAATTATAAACACAATGATTAAGTCTCCAATAAAGCAGTATCTGCGGAAAATTCCTTGCTATGAAAAATGGTTCAAGCTTCAGTTATGAGGGTCTATTTATTTTAATCAGTATCTGCCACAGACTGGTAGCTTTGTCAGACCATGACAGTTTCTTCAGGCTTTGCAGCAGAAACAAATGCAATACAGACAGACACAAGGACACTTCAATGACTGAATCAGAACTCAGTTTCAGTGTTGCTGCAAGAAACTATCAACTCATTTTCCAGATGTCACCTTCACCACCTAAGGACATTGAACACAGCAGTAACCTGCAAATTACTGGTGACCTTGCAGAAAGCTTGGTGTGCCACAGCTGCTTAGTTCAGAGAGGTACTGTGAACCTCCAAGCCTTTCAAAAAATGTGTTATCTCAGACAAGGTACATTGTTAAGTGGAACAGGTAAAATCAGGCATTGCTGTTATTGCCACATCCAGGATTTTGATTCAAGTAACAGGATTTGTCTTCATAGCCACAGGAGCCTTTATGAAACTGTGGTAATTTCAAAACAGCACAAATTGCATAAATGGGTACTAAAGCAGTGAACAGGCAGTGCAACAGGATTTACATGCGGTTTGTACCATGGCATTCATCACAGAACTTGAAATGTATCAACCTGCATCTGGTTTTTTCACTTTAAGCCACAAAACCCTGAATTTTGTAGGTGACAGGAAGAATTTGGCTAATGTACTTTATGGGTTACAAAAAAATGCCTTCATTCAATAGAACCTTTTTCTTTCTTGAAGAGACATCACAGAAATGAGGGTGTCAAAACCATCCCTACAACCAATATTTGGCTTTATGCTTAAATCTCTTACACATGAGAAGGTGCCAGAGTTTAGGATAGTAATTACAGCAGAATACAATAAATTAAATACAGGAAGCAATTCCTTTTCAATTACAAAATTTCACCCTAATATTCTGACACTTAACTCCTACAAATTAAAGGTCAGTGGCCATTCAGGTAAGCTGCTCAGTCCCTCAGGAGCTACGTGCCCACACATTCTATTCCAACAGAGATAAACTAACCTTTGTGTCGTCTGGCTCCTCTTTTGGTACTAGACATCAGTTCTTTACTCTTGCAAAAGGTATTTTGTATCTTACTGGGTATTGAAATAATCAGTCATGCTCACATGGCCATTGATTAAAAAGCAGCTTGGATTTTGTTAATTCTCTGGGATGTTTTTGTGGGATAAGGATTTATCACCATGACAAGGGTGTTTGTTTCATCAGGACAAACAACTAATTTAATATTTGTGGTAGAAATATATAATTCAGAATTTTATATATGAATGGGTCTTCCGATTTTTTTTCAAATTTTCCCTTTCTGATTTGTGGAAATTTTTATAAAATTCTGTTAAATACAGTTTGGTTGCTGTGAGGTTTTTTTTTTTTTTGGTTTGTTTATTTGTTTTCTTTTAATGCTGACCGTTTTTAGTTCCAAGCAAGTAGGAGTAGTAGAAGTCTGGTTCTATTCTGGTGACACTACTAGATCAGAACCTGTTCCTATTCAAATCTTGCTTCTTATTTGCCTTTCACAGCACTGAAGATATTTTACAATAATATAGAATTATTTTCAGCTCAATATTTTCCGAAGTAACCATAAATAGCATCATTGCTTCTAGCCTGACACATTTGCTGCTCATGTTCTCTTCCTATTTTTTTTTCAGATTGTTACAAGGCCCAAAACCACCTGAGGTATTACTTTTCTATTTTCTTTCTTTTTTTTTTTCCCCCCAGAGAAACCAATCTGGATTTTTCTAAAAATAATCAGAAAACTTGAAAGATATTAAAGTTGATTGAAAAAAGAGTGTATCTTCTTAATTCCAAAGAGCTTTTGTAACAGGTCTGTTTATATGTTTTATTTTTAAAAATGAGAGAAACAGAGGAAACATATTTAAAACAAATTTAAGAAAAAAAGGGTTTTTTCTGACCAGTATTCATAAGTAGCTCTGTTTAAACAAGAATTGTCTGACAGCTGATAAAAGAGAAGGATGGAAAGAGGCATTTGAATGTACTTATGGTAATTTCCCTTTATACTTTTAACTGGAAATGCATAAAATTAAGTCAAAGTTTCACTTCACAATGAACTTTAAATAAAAATTATTTATAATTTGGATGCAAATTCTAAAATATTTTCTCATCACCAATTTAATCTCAGAGTCTCGTTAGACTGCCCTGTTCTATACACAGGAAATGAACTATCCCTGCTGGAGGTGGCTGGAAACCCTCCAGCAACCTAATAAAGATGTCAGGGAAAGGTGGAGGAGGCAGAGCTCTGGTTGTGGTACCCAGTTGTCAGTGTAATAAAATAGTGATAATGGTAAAAGGCACATCTCTGGGGGAAAAGAAAGGCCCATGACCTTCCTTTTGGGTATATCTTCAGCTGTTAGCAATCTCCTCAATTCCACCATCACAACTGAATTTTCATGCTCTAATTGTTGTCATATTAATGGCATTGCACAAATATTTTCAGAGTATTTGAAAAATCTTGTATAGATTTTTACTTTTAAAAAAATATCATATTCTATTTACATCCATTTAGGTAAGTGTAAAAAAGCACTTAATGATTTTGAAGTGACTAATTTATTTCAACTGTTACATGCTTCTTTTATTAGTTGCCCTTTGATATCTAAATCCTTAGGGACAGATTTTCTGGTTTTCAAGAGAATTTCCACTTACATCAATGAGAGACAGATCTGTGGATTTATGGCAGGATAAGACTCTTAGCATGAATATTGCACATTTTGGACTAGGTTGGTCTTATCTTTTAGTATTCCTGGCCTGTAGAAGCAGCTTCTTATTATTCAGTAATGGCAGCCTCTGGAAGCCTTTGACTTCTCTGATGGTTTGGACTTGAAAGAAACACAGAGAGAAAACCATATAAACCTTTCCCTCCTTGGTTTCCCACTTAGAGTTCAATCCAATTTCATCCTTCATTGTGGGTGTTGGTTGAGGAGAAGCTCAACATGACCCAGCCATGTGCACTCACAGCCCAGGGTTGCATCCAAACACATCCTGGGCTGCACCCAAAGCAGTGTGAGACTCCACCTGGAGCACTGTACCCAGCTCCAGCACCCCCAACATAACAAGGACATGAACCTGTTGGAGTGAATCCAGAGGACCCCATAAAGGTGATAGGAATGATGGAACATCTCTACTAGGAAACAGGCTAAGAAAATTGGGATTGTTCAGCCTGGAGAAAAGGCTTAGGGAAGATCTTCCAGCAGCCCTCCAGTGCCTAAAGGGGCTACATGAGAGATGGAGAGGGACTTCTGACAAGGGCATATAGTAAGAGGACAAGGGGCAACAGCTTTAAACTGAAAGAGGGGCAGGTGTAGATTAGAAATTCTTCACTATTAGGGAGATGAGACACAGGCACAGGTTGTGCATAAAAGATTTGGACGCCCCTGGAAGTGTTCAAGGTCAGGCTGGATGGAGCAACCTGGTGTAGTGGAAGGTGTCCCTGTCCATGGCATGGAGGTTGGAATTTCATGATCTTTAAGGTTGTTTTCAACCCAAACAAATCTATGATTCTATGGTTGTAAGAGTTTCATCCTTAAAATCTGAATAATTTCTCATTTTAGTGTGTTAATGAAGAAACAGAAAAAGAAATGTCAATTGTTTCCTCAGTCCACAGAGCTTAGAGCTCATTTCCTCCAGGTAACCATCACAAGGAAGTGAAAGAGTATTCCCCTTATTTCCAGTTTTGTACATAGCTTACAATGCTTCTGTTTCTCTGAACAGAATAAACCTTCCAGTCAACAAATGAGAGTGTATGCATGGGGACAGCACATCTCTTGAGGTCTGGAACTGAAATTATTTTGTTTTTTAGTCTTGTGGAAGAGTAAAGGTAATTTCCTCTGATCCAAGGCTGCCCCTCTTGTCTCCATATACAACACAGAGAAACTAATTTCCTAATTAAGCAATAGTTAGCACAAAAAGTATTTTTTTTTTAAAATTAAATATTGTGAAGTTGAAGAGCTGAAATTCAGCACATTATGGATACATCTTGAGTAGAAAACACACAGTTGAAGATGAAAAATGAAAGCAGAGGTTAGCACTCAGCTCTCACCTGTTGGACTATTAGTATTAGACATTTCTCATTAACAGTCTCAGCAGTTCCACTCACCATCAATCTCAGTTCTGGTGTTACGGATTTTAAGCTCCCTCTTGCTTCCAGGAAGTACTGTTCATAAAAAACAGTAAATCAAATTCTGACAAAGTTTCTCCTGTTGAATCTTATGTTTACTATATTTCTCAAAAGCCAAAGAAATAGCTGATTTCCCTCTTTTATCATATTCTAAATGGGAAAAGATGTTTTGCCAGATTAGTCCTTATTTTCATGCAAACACACAAATCAAGAGGCACATGGTAAGTGAAAAATAATGCTCATCACTTTATCAGTCACTGTTCGAATCCCTGATTCTCCAAGATTGTACAGTAAACCCATGGATTAAAGAACAGGAAGAAAATTAGAATGGTAGGGGAAAGTGCTAAGAGCTCAGCTCACCATCCCTCTCATATTCTGCTTCTCCCTGAAAGGCAGAACAGAAAGGAGGAAGGAATAAATCTATGAGTTTCTCTTGCTGTTCATCTGCCCTCTGGCATCCCTGAGAAGCTATCCCAAGCTTATAACAGGGGGATTTAACAGCAGTGAAACATGCTGAATTATCCTAGAAACCTTAATTCAGAACAAAAAATCAGAATATATATATTAAATGAGTCACTTGATCATATGTGAGTATAATTCTCTCTCTCAATCTCTCTCTATATATACATACATTCACATGCAGGCACTCAAGCACACAGAAGCATGGACACACTTAGGCACACTTGTTCAGGAGAGTACACAGTTTGATTTGGCTGTCAGTGTTTTCTTACCAGCAATAAAGCTGTGCCATTGGGGCCCAAATCCCTCATTGCAGGTAAGTACCAGTCTCACTTACTCAACCTGTTCTTCTGTTTCAAAAGTTTTCAAAAATCATGATCATGTTAAACAACCAATGCATTGTCTTGGCTTCTAATGTTTTCCTCCGTTCTCAGCTGGGAAAATAAAAAATAAAAAAATAAAATTGAGAATTATGTAATTCTGAATCAGAGCTGTCCTTTTATTTGTGGCCTAGTGTAGATTTTAGAGGTGCTCTCAAATAATTTGGATCTTTGATGATTTACTGAACTCTGGGCTATCTATTACAATAGATATATGTTCAAAATCACCAATTAATGCCAATTAGTACAATAATACAACATGTCCAAATTTTAAGTAGCAAAAATTTGTGAAAAATTCCTGGATGAATACTTTATTTAGCCAGATTTTTTTTTTCTAATATTACCTTTTATCTTTAAATGAATCCTGATCTTGGCATTCTTTCAGTAATCTTGCTATAAGTATTAGAAACCTTTCTATTGCTCCCCAGTCCTTTTGAGAACCAAATGGATTAATTGAAAATGTACTCCCCTCTCCAAAAGCTGATTAGTTACTTCCATCAGTGCTCAATTCTCTCCCCAGTCTTCTGTGCCTATCTGCACTGCACAGACTGTCTCACCCAGCCAGACTACTGGGACCTTCCACCATCCCCTTTATTATGTGATCCAAATATCACTCTGAGCTATTTTAAGCTTGCAGCACATTAAATATTTGTGACTATTTTAGATAGTAAGTAGGGCAAGTTATTTTTGGAAGAAATGGTATTTACTCTGTGTGTGGGTGGTTGTTTTCATTCCTCAATATATTCCACAGATAAGACATGTTGGGTCTTTCAGCCTGTGAAATCTGGCTTAGAAGTTTACGTCTCTTCACTCTGACAGGAACTGTCAAGCTCAGTGATTCCTCATTGACAGTGACAGCTGACAAGGGTCTTGCAAGAGTTAAAGATGAATAAAGGGTTCTAAAATATGACTTTGGAAACAGTTTTATGGAGTGAAGCTCATTTGAAGATGTGACATCCTCTTTAGGAAAAAATATCCTTAAAACTGCAATCTGATGGGTAATAAAGCAATTTTCTAAAAGAAAAATCATTATAGAAAATTTAAGATAGGGACTGAAGTAATCTGGTATCTAAAGCTAAGGGAAACTTGTTTTCATACATGCTGCAATTTGAAATTGGTCAGATTTGATAAACTGTAACCAGCAAACACTGGGGAAAAGAATAAACAAACAAACAAACAACCCAACCCAAAACCTGACCAAGACAAGACCAGTTATTTGAGTTATTTTTGTCAGTATTTCTGCATATTCACCAGAATGACTGGCAAAGCAAAATCTCCCTGAGGGACTGAGTTACACCTGATAAATCAAAGATGATATGGATTTGCTCATATACTCCTGAAGCAGGAACTCACTCTCTTATTTACATTCTTGTTTGCTGGAATCCATTACTGTATTAGCTTTTCAAATGAGGAATAATATTTATGTTTACAGAACCTGAAAAAAACCCCATAATCATAATTTTTATTATCTCTAAAAATTATAGCAGAGATTTATATAGAGAGGAAATTGGAATGAATATAAAGAAATTTCTAAAGCAAAACATGTTATGACTAAATAGATAAATGTAAAGAGTATCAGAGAAATTACTTTCCTTCAATGTACTGTTTTAGCCCACTACTCTAAAAGTTCAATGCAAAAGAATTAACATTACAGTTGCATCTCGAGGAAATGTCAACAAATGTTTACATGGCTAATGCAAAACATCTGGCAATGAGTTCTGACACAGCCTATGAACTCTCCTGATTCTACTGAAATATTATCATATTTCATTTTAATGAAAGCAGCACATAACACAGGCTTCTAATGCTGAAAATACTCTTAATATTCTGCCTTTCACAAATAACCTAAAGACTGATTAAAATTAATTTGTAAGGCACTATTACAGTTGAATTGTTGGCTGCAGATCAGAGAATGGTTGATTAAAATACTAAACTATTTCCTGTGATGTGCTGTAACACAGTATGCTATAAGTACCTCAGCTAAGGCTACAGCTCAAAAGTAAAATTACACAAAAAATATACAATTAAATATATGGACATCGTCAGATTTCAGCCCTTCTTAGAGTTGGACACTTCAACGAAGCTCCATTTGCCTCTTATAAAGTCACTGAATAAAGTCCAATGATATTTTCCAGAGCTTTCAGTTTTTCCATAGCCCTCTCCTGAATCCTTTTCAGTGCTTTGTTCTAATTTTTGATGCCTGGAAGTAGAAATGGAATGCAATAACATTCTTGTCACTGCAGGGATGATACAGGTAATTGTTCCCTCTCTTCTAAAGGATATTCCTCTAATCATTTAAGGATTACAGGTGCTGTTTTTAGCGTAACTCTGTAAAACATGTTCCAATAGCACCTGACAGTTTCATTCTGCTTTTTGTTTCCATGAATGCAGGGCATCAAAAACCAAATTATGCATCATAAAAAATGCATTGTGAGTTCTTTTTCTTGAAGTTTCAGATGCCTGTACAAGACTTCAGATTTCACTTTCTGAAGGAGTTTTCCTAGGGCATACTAGCAAAATAAATAATTCGGTGCTGCTTATGGCTCATGAAAGGAAAATGAAACAGATTCAAGGCCATAAAACCTGTTCCCAGAAAGGACTAATGCAAGTCATACATCCTGATTGGTGTCTCCAGCTTCATAATGAATAAACCAAGGAATTCCAAAAGAACCAATTTGGCCTTCCCAATTTAAAGTGATGAGTCCCCTGTTTCTGTGATAAGTTCAGTCATCAGTCACACTTTGTCAATGTCACTGCCTGGAAATATATCATGGACAAGGGCTTGATTGTCCCCATATCATTCTCATCCACCACTTAGATCATTCAGAAGATAAGAAACTTCCTTCAGATTTCCCCTTTCATCACAATTATTCCTGTAGCAAAACAGATCCACATGTCAAGTTTCTAGAGAAGAAAAGTTTCTTTAGAAAATGCCTGCAGGTTTTGTCTGAACTCTGGAGTTTGATGAGTTCCCACAGGTTTCAAGGCAAAAAGTCTACAAACCAAGCCTGGATTATCTCAACATCCTTGACGGTCCAGATTCATTCAACAAACCTATTCAGCATCAATCTGTCCCAAGCTGGATTTAAAATACCTCTGTGAGGCACCAAAATTATTTGTTGAATTTACTTGGTGAAGTTCTACATAAGTTATTCTTGGTTTACAGGCTTCCCAAACTAGGAAAATCTTCAAGATGCATTAAGAAGGGTCTTGGAGATCCATTCCTAGTTTTTCATAGAGATTAAGAAACAGATCACAATGGTATTGGCTTTCTACCTTTTACTATAACACCAGGAAGTCAAAATCCTTGGATTCTCAACTACAGTCCCAGCTTTGGGATTTCAGATAGCCAACAGCAACAATAACACTGCTAGCTTCAATTTCTTTCCTCCATTCCAGAGACCTTGGGAGAATACTGATTTAAGAAGTAGTATATATTTTGTTTCCATAACAACATTTTCTGCATGGTAATAATTGTAAAACCAAACAAACTAACCCTGCTAGTCCTCATGTTCTCAACCAGCCAATTCTACCCCCAGACAAGCTTTTTCAATTAACATTTAAAGAATAAGCTGATTTTTCAGATGTTATGCATTAAGGTTTTCAGGTTTTTAATCCTTAGATTGTGGCTTTTCTGAATTTATTTCTTTAAATTTTTTCATGGAGATCTGATATATAAGTTCAGTATATCTCCCTTATCTATGTCATGCTTGGTGTTTCAAAATATCTTACCATACAAAACAAGCAACTTCTTAGATTTCTTCTATTCCTTGTGTACTACCATAAGGGTCATGTATTTTATTCCAGTGATACATTTAAGAAGATCAAGCCCAACATCCTGGATGTCAAATGGCTCTGATGAGATTCTAAGCTCATTTTTAGAAATATTAAATGTACCAGGCAGAATTCCTTGTTCAGCTATTTCTTACTAAAATAGAACTGGGTTAACAGAAGGTAGCATGCAACTGGTGTCAAAACAATGACATGCTCAGAAAAATAAAAAAGAAAAAAGTAATGACTTTTCCTAGTCTAGGCCTGTTTTAAAGAGAGCCAAAATGTTTCTTTCTTCTAGGAAGTGCAGAACAATGTCACATATATAACATCTAAGGCTTGGAGTGTGTTCCATATACAGTCATGGCAAAAACACTGGTTTAAATCCAACCTTTCAAAAATCTGTTCCAAACGGGCTCCATCCAACAGGCTCCTGCAATAGGGTCCTATCTCTTTTTACCTACTATCCCAGAGGGGGAAAGATGGAGGGTTAAATGTATTGTTACTACTGTGATGTGCTGATTTTTGTAAAGAGAAAAGTAAACAAAAGAGTCATAAAACCTTCTCTATCTTCATTTCTCTAGTCAGGAAAAAGACTCATAGAAACTTTTAACAGCAGAACTGCAGCTCCTTGGTTTAAAGAAATACCACATGGTGATGATTTTACAAGTCGTGGTTGCAGATTAGTAGTTGCTGGTGCTTGTTGTGAATTAGTGCCCTATATAATCTCTGCACTTACAACCTTTGTCATGTTTCCCAAAGAAGCTTTTACAGAATATGTTAAACTACACATCTCAGGCTTCCCACAAATAAAGCACTCCACAATCCTGCCACCTATGGATTCTGTTCTCATTTGTGAACGTGCTGCCATGTGAGAACAGTTTCCACATATAAACAAGGAATTAAAAAAAAAATTAAATCCATAGTAATTGAAATGGAAGCCTTCAAAAACTCTATGTCAAAGGAGCATCCAGTTATGAAGGGGTGGAATACACTGAGCATGCATTAAAGAAACACTCATACTCTTGAAATAAAATGAGATGCAAAGTCCAGGTTTGTCTTTTAACAGTTGGCCCTTTCTAAAGGAAGCACCTACCTTTTCAGTTAAGAGTGATATTAAATTTCATAAGAATTGCAATTACACTAGTAAATTATTCCTAAAGGATTGAATAAAGTGTAAACCAGAGAAGTTTCAGATCTGTTGATTATGCTGCTTCAAACTAGTTAACAAGTCACTTCATTGCTGAAAACCCCTCAACTCACGTTCTTTAGAATTCTGAACAGAAATTACTCTCTTTGGTTAATGGAATATTCCCAGTAATTTTCGTGGTGTGTTCCCTAGCATTTAATTTTCCTCTGGTTTAGTATCCATTTATATATGTGCTGGTTTAAAGGTGAACGAGCAAGGGAAATGAACTCACCACAAGAGAGATTATAAGTCAGACCTGAAATTTAATAATAATATTACAATAACAACACTGACACACAAGGGAAATTGCTTTCAACTCACAAAACCCCAGCAGTATAACCCAGTGTCCTGGGGCACAAACCCAAGGGGGTTTGTTTGCCCTTGTGCTGAGACCCCTGTGGTTCCCCCAAGTCCAGAGCAAAAGGAAAAGAAAAACCTGTTGGTGCAGGCGAGGGCTGTGGTCTGGGCTAGAGCAGGGATCTCCTCCTGTCGAGGGCCTGCTGCTGCTCTGGATCCGACGAGAGGTTCCCGACGTCTTCTTGCACTCAGGGAGCACTGCTTATGTACCCTCAGGGAGCTCTCAGTCCCTCCCCCTGGGCGGAGACTCACACAATGGGTGATTAACTCTGGAGCCAGGGGGTGTTGAGCTGTTGATGGCCCATTAGCAGCTCCGCCCCCCTCATGCTGGGTGTGAAGGTGCTAATGGCTCCCTGGGCAGCTGCTGCTAATGGCCCATTGACCTTGGGGAATGAATAGAGGGGGTAGAATACACAGCTTTGATCACCCCCACACAGGGTTAGCTGGTCCCTCCTGCTGAACTAGGACAATATAATATTTAATATTTATCATGGAAATTGAGATACAGTTTTCATAAGTGCAGTGGTATGGAGTTGCTTTAGCTGAGACAGGCATCTAATACATACACACAAACACAAACACACACACACACACACACACACACACACTGTTTTGATGAAAAAAGTGCTTAGCTGCTGTTGCTGTAAACCACAAGGGGCAAAATACAAACCAGCTACCTAAACAATCAGTGAATGCCATTATCCACATAGGGCAGTGAAGCAATTATAGAAAAAAAGAATCAAGAAGAAATAATATTCCTTTTGTATTTTAGGAGGTGTAACAGCATGTGTTCAGCTCTCCAGAGCACAGTCCTTTTTCTCTCATTGCTAGCACGAGTAGTCCAGATCCACTTGCATAGGGAAAATTTAAGCGAGTATGTTATCTATAAATGATACATATTTTTGTAACTTCTCCTCAAGCATGCATACATCCTGTGTGCAAAATAGAGCCAACCAGATACATTTCTTGAAGTGCGAGGTTTCTCAGGGGAGACAGTACATGCTGCAGATACAGTCCATTTTGCACAACTGGGTTAAAAGTTGCATCATTACACACCTCACTCACCTGGAAGGGTGGAAAGTCAGCTGAGGGAGGGGGAACAACCTCAGGGTAAAACCTGTTTAATACAGTACAGCTGTTGACACTAAGTACTAACATACTAGTTTTCAAGACTTAACTTTGTAAAATATAATGTCATTTGTAAATAGAAATTATTTGTAGAAACAATCCCGTCTACAGCATGTTTATGAGGACTATTTTCAGTCAAAATCACTGTACGATTACTTGGAATGCTAAAAATAAAAAAGACTTCACAGAGCACGGCCTTCCTCTATGCTTTTTCCTTTTTTAAAACCAGCTACTCACCAGGGAGATATAACCCTAGGAACTACTAACACTTTGAAGGCAAACAAAGATAAATCCACTCTTCAGTGCTTCTGCAAACAGAGTGCAATAAGCCCTTCCTGTCATAACCCATTACACATAATTGGCTTTGTGCGTGGAGGTGGATGAAACATTACCTGATAGTTGTGCTATGTCGTATTCAGACCAAGCATTCATTATACCATTCAGATCAGTATTATAGAAAAAAACCAAAACCAGATGATTTCGTTGGGAAACACCTGCTGCAAATAGATTAAACTTCATGACCATGAAAAAAAAGACACAACAAAAATCATTCATTCATTCATGAGTGAGTGAGTGAATGAATGAGTGAATATACTTCAGTATTCTTAATTACATTAAGGGTCTCAACACTTTGATGGGAAGCAATAATTTTTTTCTACTACCTACTTCTACTTCAAAACAATTTGTTCCACACCAAAAGAACAGAATGAAGAGAACAGATGGTGAAAAATGTACCCTTTCAACCTTTGCACAGCAGCCCAAAGCCTCAATTGAAACATTCCAGAGAAGGCAAGGTGCTTCAGCAGCCCCTAGTGAGCACAGCAGCTTTCTTACACAGTTGAAGTGATCCAAGGATCCTAACACAAAAGGCTTCTGATATACAAGCAGCTCAACAGGGTTGGCAGATGTTTAGTATGTTTTAGTCCTGGGTTAAGAATTCTTCATCCTTTACACTCTGTTGATAATACTGCTTAACTGAGGTTAAATAAAAATTCCTTGCAGTACCTACATTTAGAGCTTTTCCAGTATGCAATAGAAGATTCTTATTTTAGAAGAATGCATATATATATAAGTATCTTAAACACATTTAAGACAATGTGATGTCCTTCCCAGCCAGAACTATTCTGGATTTCTCTGCAGTTCTTTCAAGTCCCAGGGTTGCAAAGACTACTGTCCATAGAGGAAAATTTAGAGCATTTCCATTCCAATAAAGCTCAGCATTAGTGTATGCAGTCCTCAGCCTGAAAATGAGGTTGCCAGGGGATTACAGTGTGCTATTCCAAGAGAAAAATAAAATAATAGTTCTACACGTTATATGCTTCTAACTAGAATCAACTATTAGGATAAAGATCTAGTCATGGAACTGTCTTAGTTTAATAAGAAAGAACTGCGTAAGCAAGAATTTTTCTTACATTTTAACAGCAGGATTTGCTAACTAACACAGGTATTGCATTAAAAAGTCATAAATCACACTATTTTTATTATTTTCTGTTGATAAATCCCCCATGGGACATTTATTTTGATGCAGAGTGCCTCAGTGTCATTCTCAGTTATCTGATCATAGTTTCACATTTGATTACAGCAGACTTTGAATCAGATTTCCTGCCCACTCCCTCCTGCCTCACCCCTTATCTTTCTTTTTATTTTATTTCCTATTCTTCCAACTGGATGTGTACTGGGCCTCTAGAACTACAAAGAATCCTGTTGAAGTAATTTCTGTGAATAAATGTTTCCTCCGTAGCTCATTCAGGAGCATTGCATTCATTCATCTCTCTAAGACTGATACATAAGAACAGTATAATCTCCTTCATCCTTCACTGGATTAATACCATTCTTCAAAAAAAAGGTTGGAAGAGATTGAAAACAACTGCCATCCAATGAAATGAAAGGATTATTATATTTATAGTCATGACAATTTCCCTCCTTTTATAAAATTTAGTCCCTTGATATGGGAGATGGCCATTTTTCTCTGAATATGTCTGAGAGTCAATACCTTGTTAAAGTAACTCAGAAAGAAAAGCACACCAAAAGACAGGCGAAAAAACTCAGTCAATTCTAAATTCATCAAATGTTAACAAATTTTTTGGCAGATATTCCCTCAACTGAGTTACAGAATGAGTCATGTTCAACTATCCTTCTGTGTTACAAATGCAGAGTTCCTTAAAAATTTCTTCTGTGAGTATATATAACATATATGCATATCTAACACTCTTACAGATTTTTTCAATATTCAGTAATATTAGTCACAGTAAAAGAACAGTGTTCATTTGGGTTCCTGAGACAAAGGAGATGTGTTGTTACCATGTTTTACCATGCTAATACTGTGTTTTCAGAGTGGAAATACAAATCAGATTATTTTAGATAATACTCTGAAGCCAAGGAAAACTTGTATTATTGTATTAAAACCTGGAAGAGAATAGTCTTAACGAACCATTTGAAGTACTTTGATATGAAGAAACTGTAGTTAGTGGTTGTCCTAGTTCAGCAGGAGGGACCAGCTAACCCTGTGTGGGGGTGATCAAAGCTGTGTATTCTACCCCCTCTATTCATTCCCCAAGGTCAATGGGCCATTAGCAGCAGCTGCCCAGGGAGCCATTAGCACCTTCACACCCAGCCTGAGGGGGGCGGAGCTGCTAATGG
This sequence comes from Pithys albifrons albifrons, assembly GCF_047495875.1. Taxonomy (NCBI): domain Eukaryota; kingdom Metazoa; phylum Chordata; class Aves; order Passeriformes; family Thamnophilidae; genus Pithys; species Pithys albifrons. Next base: position 59,180,116 of record NC_092463.1, on the reverse strand, counting down.
GCCATCAACAGCTCAACACCCCCTGGCTCCCAGAGTTAATCACCCATTGTGTGAGTCCCTGCCCAGGGGGAGGGACTGAGAGCTCCCTGAGGGTACATAAGGGGTGGGTAAGAAGACTTTGGGAACCTCTTGTCGGATCCAGAGCAGCAGCAGGACCTTGACAGGAGGAGATCATCGCTCTCGCCCAGACCACAGCCCTCGCCTGCACCAACAGGTTTTTCTTTTCCTTTTGCTCTGGACTTGGGGGAACCACAGGGGTCTCAGCACAAGGGCAAACAAACCCCCTTGGGTTTGTGCCCCAGGACACTGGGTTATACTGCTGGGGTTTTGTGAGTTGAAAGCAATTTCCCTTGTGTGTCACTGTTGCTATTGTAATATTATTATTAAATTTTAGGTCTGACTTATAATCTCTCTCGTGGTGAGTTCATTTCCCCTGCTGGTTCACCTTTAAACCAGCACAGTGGTCTGCAGTTTGCAGTCTTTCTTCTTAGGGATCTGCAGACTATTTAAAGAAGGGATGCACAAAAAGGTAATTATGAAAAACAAATGTATTGTAAGGACAAAACATTTGAGTTTATGGGTATTCAAAAACTGGTAGAGGAAGAAACCCGTTAACGTTATTGTCTTCCCTCAGAGGAACCAAAATGTTTTCAAAAATAGGCATAAGAAGTTATTAAAAAGGAAAAAAAAAGGTAGCTTTCTTCCTGTCTAAAGAAAACCAAGGATTTACTTCATAACCAAGAGATTATGAATTGAATAGAGACTGATAGTGGGATACAGAGCCCTTTATTTCTTCAGGCAGTGTGCTAGAAAACAAAAAAAGCAGGTCTTTTTCCAATACTTGCAGGTGATGCTTTCCTGCTATGAAACAGGGAAGTCACTAAAATGAAATTAAGTTCTAATACAGTGGTGTAGGCACCTGCAATCCTGAAGGGAACGTGACATTCTGCAGAAAACAGGGAGAAGAAATGTTGCCTATTATATAACTTTGACTACCTGTCATGTTTCAATGTTTAATACTTGTGGATATTATAAGCAAATAAATTTACTCCGTAAATTTACTGCTGTCAAATGCACACATCTTCTATTGTTCAGACATTATAGTGAAATACATAATTTATGAGGATTGGAGCCATAGGCTGAGCTCAGCTGACAGACATACATCCTCTTCACACAAGTGCAATTGTTTTGCAGCGTGACAGGAAATGTACTGTTAGATGGGTTGGTTCTCATTCTGCAAGTGTGCCAGTGAGTATCTACTGCACATTTTTCTACTTCTTTCTTCCTAAAAAGGCCCATATTTTCAGCAACTAGAATGTAACTCACTGAATTACAGTACCTGTGTTTTCACTTGACTGGGTCCATGGGAAGAATGGTGAGCGCTTCTGTGTGTGTACAAGCCATACATGCTCCTGGCAGAGTGAAGATTAATGAGTTACATTTTTAGAAGGAGTATTACTCACTTCGGCTTTCAGTTCTTAATGAGATAACATTCTATCTTGGTACCTGCATTTCCATCCTATGAATTAATCATAAAGTGTTATCCCAATGTTTTGTTAGTTTAGCTGCAGTTTCAGTATTCATCATTACATTCAGTCACCAAGAAATCACCTCTGTGACACAACTGCATTCCACCTTTGGAAGTGGGCAAGGACTCTTGTGAAGACAACTGTAGAAATCAAATTATTTCACAGCAACAAATAATATGAACTGGTTTAGTCCTTTGCTGATCATAAGGCAGAAGAGAATGAGAGGCTGAGGATTTTAATAACACACTAATGTCACCAACTCATTTAATTTTGACAGGGAATACATCATGGTTGTGTTACTGATATCATGCTACATTTTTTTCTGCAGTATTCTAGTAATTTACTGCAGTTTCTGCAGTATTCTAGTAATAGAACATTCCTACAGGTGCTGAGTAGGAAGATTGCAGTGTGGGACACGATGGATCATTTTCTGTGGGAATGCAAAGATCTCTGTGTCTGTCTGACAATTGTGGAGTATCATGCTTAGGTTGTATCCAGAAGCAATTGTGTGTATTTCAGTCTCGGTACTGTTATATTTCTTGAAGATAGTGGTGGCTACTACGTGTCACCATTTCAGCAGCTAACTCTGTGTGTGACCCAAACACAGTGAACTCAATACCTCTTCCAAATGCAGGAAACATTGTTTTCCAGCATTTTTTCTTAAATTACCATCAGCAGTCACACCAAGTCCTTTTATTCTGCCGTTAGTGAATGTCCTTCAAAAAACTGTAGGAAAACCAAAACCAGGCACTCTCTGGTTAAGTAAAAAGAAAGCACAGTTGAATGCTTAATGCAAACTGAAAGTCTGTAAACTAATTAATCAAGAAAGAATTTTTAAGGGTTATCATTTTTTTGCCTAGATGGTTATTCAAATCAGGTTCCTTTGCGTAATGATTATGTTTTTATTTTTGTAGTTGTACTCTCACATGCATATATGATGCATAGAAAACCTCCCATGACAATTTATTGCCTTCAGTTTGAAATTATTTGTCAGAAAAGATGACTGTCAAACTCAATGCACAACTTTGTTCCTACTCTATTCTCTTGCACAATTTGGCTAAAATGTGCTCAGTCAACTCTTTCAAACACCAAGAAGTAAAAGCACACTATTTAGTAAGTCACATACAACTCATATTAGAGGTTTTTAAGATAATAAAGGCAGGACGGTCTTAATAAGAGGATGTTTTATGAGATGACAGATTCCTTTCTGAGTGTACATACAGTTTCAGCAGGCAGAGAGGACACACTGCCTGTGATACACCTGGAACAGGGAGTGATGGAGTGATACTGTGAGCACAGGTGTGTTGCCACAGGTCTAAAGAGAACCATTAACTTCAAGGTGGAGAGTTTTCACTACGCCATGACATAATGAAATGATCTGAAATAACCTTCTAGTTATATCTTCTTCTGATTATGTCACTACATCACAGAGCACCATTGCTATCCTCTGCCTTTACAATCTATGGTTAATGACACAGCAGGCAGGAAATCCACTGGTTGTATCTACCTCTTTACCCAGCAGCTTAAAAAGTGAGACAGGAAAATGTGGTTTAATAAGACAAAACTGATGCAGAATGATAGAAATCCTTACCTGCATTTGAAACAGAACTTGAAGAAGACAGTTGTGTTGTGGTTTGGCTGTCCCTAGTACAGAAATACTTTATTTACATGTTTGCAGTGAACTTGAATGAGTACAAGGCCTTTGGAAGTCCTTGGATGAAAGACTTCATATAAATGTTATGCAACATCACTGGAATTCTTGGTAACTCAGTATTCACGAGTCATAAAGACTTGGATGCTGTCAGTTCCAATTAATCTGCTAGGAAAATAATAAGAAAAGAAAGAAGAACAGAAAAAACAGTGAGAAAAATACTGATTTCTAAAACTGAGCATTGCATCTTTTATTATGAAACTTATGGATGGAAATACTGCCTGACTTTATTAGCTGATAATTACTTGAGACAGATAATCTGTGAAACTTATTCTTGTTGATTATTTTTTATCATCTTAAAGAGAACCCTCACTATTCCTACTGACTTCTTTCAGCAGTATCTGCAAAGAGATCAAAGAACCATCTAGCAGTGGAAGGAAAATCACTACTACCAATATTTGTACTCCTGTCTTTCATTTTAGGAAGAGGGATGAGAAAATAGCCAATGAATTCTGACTGAATGGGCCAAAAAACACCATCTATCTAACAAAATTGATCAAAAAATGACAGTCAGAAACTAAAATCTAAAGATGAGATTAAGCAATAAATTTGTGCCTCAGTGTCATGGTGATACAGAATCCCACAGACAGAACCATTCCTTATCCTTGAACTGACTACCTTGTCAACAGTGTCTCAGACAGATGAAGATTTCACATCCTGATTTTGCTTTTAGCAGAGAATGAAGACACATACATAGAACTTTATTACAGGTGTGGGCAGAGAAGAATGGAAATATTTCAATCTTAGGGAAGTTTCTCTTGCCACACTGTCCTTTCCCTGTTGAAGGTAGCAGAGATAACACATCAAGAGGCTCAAAGAGATGAGGAGGAGAAAGAGAGAGAGAATTCTGCTTTCCTTTCATAAGTGCTTTGTTCTAAAAAACTGTAAGTAGCATAAATTAATATAATTTAGTATTCATTAAGCTGGGTTAATAGGATGTGTTGTACACAATTATGATCAAAAAGCTACAAGAGCACTGAGAGGTTAGTCACCTACCTGTCAGAAATATTTATGCCTCATGTCTTACATTCTAAAATTTGAAAGACAAAGCCCAATACTCTATGGGCTGTTAACTGTAGAATGGAGTGGTGAAGCTCTCTAAGTCAGCATCATGTTTGTTCATTAATTTAGTTTTCACTCTTCCTTAGTAGCTCTGCCCCTGTCATGATGTTTAAATAGTAGTCGTTCCAGCACCAGATTCTGTAACTCACATTCCAAGCCTATGGTAATGCAAGACCATTCATGCATCAGAACCCCTTCTTTCCCTTATTTCTGTAATCTCTGAAGGAAAAAAATCCAGGCAACAGACCAAAAAGACTACAATGACTGGGGAACTAAGACTGTAGTCAAATCTCTGCCAGCAGTTTGGTGGTGCCGCAGGAAGGTTGCAAAAGGCACAAATAAGCTTGGAAGCACCACTTAAGTATTATCCACTTACTTCATTTGGGTTTCCTTTCCTAAAACAACCACGAACTTCCAGGAAAGTAAACCTCCCACTGAAGCAGATGAGCAGGAGGACTGTGCTCCAATCATTTCTGGAGTGCTGGAATTAACATGCTCTGCTCCTATACCTGACACAGCAAGGCCACACAGAGAGGAGTATTGCGTGAGTGTTGTATATACAGAGACTAAGGGAAGGAGAGAGATGAGCCTCCTCTATCCCTGCATCCATCAGGCTGAAGGGCAGTGTGGGTTTTTCCCCGGACATGCTCTGCAGTTATTACTAATTAAGGTAATGCAGTGGTTTTAGGTATTCATCCCCATGAACTGAAAGTCAACAGTTCCCCCTGACTTCTGACTCCACCTGATGAATTACCTTGTTTGCAGTGCCTGATCTATAAATAAACATAGCATCTGTTGGAATGCTAGGTTTGGAAGTCTGGCTGAATAAATCATTCCAGAAATTTCCAAAGCTACTAAGGCTCTTTCCAATGCTTCTGTCCTTTCCCCTCCTCTGCCATGCATATATCCACTCTCTTTCCCACCCAGTGGAACTAATTTTAGTAGTCTTACTTTCTTCTTTTCAGTTTCTTAAAGGCATAACTTCAAGAACAAATAGGAAAACTTTCACATTTTAAGAAGACAATTGTTGAATTTCCACAGGGACTGCAGTTTGCTTCTTACAAGTTCATATTCTCCTCAGTAAGATATGAGACTTAATCAGATTAACTGTGTTTATAGAAGGAAGAGTTGAAACCAGGAAGTGCTTGATCCCAAACATCAACTTTCATCAGGAACTGCAGCATCATCTTTTGAGAGAAATATTTCTGGTTTAAGATCATTATCAAAATTCCAGGTCTACTATAAAGAGGAAAAGAAGTTTTGTGAACAAATGTATGTATGGTCAGACTTCGGGAACGAAGATTTGGGCAGGGCTCTTCCCATGTGGGTGTGCCCTTCCAGCCTGCACAGTGGATTTTTTAGGTGAGGCACAGTGTGTGCAGAACTGGCCCCACCATTTACATCCTGAGGTCCATCTGCCACAGCCGAGCGAGCTTGGACAGTGACAGTGAAGTCCTCGGGACTGTCACAGCACCCGGTACTAACTGGGGCTGATCCTGCTGAGCATCCGAGATCTGACAGGATTGGATGGCAGGGAGGCATTGAACTGCCAGGGGACGGTCCCACTGAGACCCAAACTTAGGACCCTGGGATTCAGAGTCCAGAGTGCTCTCTGTTACACCACAGGACCACTCTTGTAAACAAATATTGTTCGATAACAAAAAGAAATAAAAATCGACCATCCCTAAATGTAGCATCAGAATCATGCATGGTTTTGATACTAATCTGATAATTTTATATCATCCATAGCAATGCAAATATCAGATAGTCATTTTTGTAATCTATCATAAATCAGAGCAGAGGCTTTGATAATTAGTTACCTCAGTTCAGGGGTACAAGAAGTTTTGCAGGTGCTTAGTCCTTTGGCCTCAAAGGTTGAAGAAGTGCCATCTTAAAATGCAGCCAAGCTACCCAAGGAGCATAAATTCATTCCTTCTCTTTCTTTCTGCAAGAAAAGAAAATATGACATTTCAAAAAAGTTTGGGTAATAACTTGTCCTTTTTACTATTCCTTTGTACACACTTAACCTTCTGTTGCTTTTGACACATGGAATAGAAGACAAAGTAATGCTGGATCATGCCATGCTATATTTTCCCTGATTTTTTTTGTGATATGAACTCTAATTTTCCCATCCCATCAGGCCAACTCATACTTCTTTAGAGACACAGTCCTGTCTCTGAACTTTCTAACTTCGACAACTGCTTGTGTTGATGCTAAAATTGGACAGAATAATTCTACATATCAGTTAATGCACTTGACTTCTCTCAGGGTCAGCAAAAACATTGAGAATTGCACACTGCAACACAGAAGGTGAAGGCAGACACAAGGGCTGAAAAAAACTTAGCAAACAAATAACTATAAATAGTACAGAATTCAGCATTCCAGTACCATTTTCTTGGGCTGACCATGGCCTCTTACATTATGGGTAGAAGACTGAATCTCCTCATTAAACATTGTGAGGAAGTTAAAGTAGCTGAAAATTTCTGAATTCCAATACCTCAAAAACTTTTGTACCTGTGCACTAACAAAATAATCTAAAATAATGTTTTTCCATGGAACACTCATTGCACACAAGCCAAATTTTTCAGCCAACCTGTAATGTGGCATAAAATATTTTTAATTAAGCTGGCTTGAGTGTTCCAGAGAAAAAAGGAAACTCATGAAAATTAATTGAAAATTCAACTAGCAAAGGTTTTATTTTTTATATTTTTCCCCAATGATTTTTTCTTACTTTCAATAACAGATTCAGAATGTGTATTAAAAATACTGAAAAATATTTTAAAATGCTAACACTGTCCAGTTTCCTATCGAAGTGTAATACAAGAACTCATTTCCTCATTAGGAATTTTAAAATGCATGTGCATTTTCCCCTCTATACTGAAGAACTTATCGTATAACTTTGAAATACATTCCATAAACCCATTCCAGCTGTTAAACTTAAAAAAAGGTTAATGGGGGAAGAATTATTTATAGCTTAGCCTTTGGCAGTAGGGATTCAAAATAATTTTTATATCAAGCTTTATAACTTTAGAAGGGGGAAAAAAGAAAAAAAAAAAAGAAAGAAATCCCTGAAGACAAAGGGATAAAAAAAGGAAAGCAAAGATACTTTTTTTCTGGGAAAATATTTGCCCTTATGTTTCTATTGGTCGTCTTCGTCATTTTAACAGCAGCTCTTGTACTTTACACTGAAGGTCTTTTATGTGCTTTGCCAAATACAATGAATATGTCTTAATATTTCTCTGAAGTAATAAGTGAGTGTCCTCAAATTTAGGATGAGAAAATGAGACAAACACACAGAAAAGATCTATGACCCAGTTGTCGAACCGAACGTACCAAGCCACTGAATCAGACTGTGTGTAACTTTTGAATCACTTAAAAGCAAGTTGCCACAGCAGCTCAGGGACCATAATTAGAACACAGGAGAAAGACCCTGTGATGATGTCTGCTCTAATCAGCACTGCCATGATGAAAGGAGGTGCTGCCCCATTTAAGAAGATAATTCCACTCCTTTACCTTCTGGAAATAATATTTTATATAAATATGTATTTTATATATCTATATATAACATATTATTATTCTAGCTATTGTATTTCAATAGCTTCCTATGGAACACTAAATCAAGACAAAAAATAATGGTATTTCTGTGATGCCAATATGGCAGAATACAGGACTATGAAGAAGGAAATAGAATGCAAAAGAATCAAAATTATTTTTGCATTTATTTACCTTTATTTAGTGCACTGTAGTAGAGTACAATAAAGCATATCTAATTAAACTCTCCTTTCTTTCCACCCCTTGAATAGGACAAATGAAGCACATGCTCTGCCCCCAGTACTTTAAGAACTTGGGGACAAGCTGTTGCTTATCCTGTTTATATGCTGTGAAGAGTCATGGACACTGAGAATTCTCTGTGCATGAAAGTAAGTGATTTCTCTCTCTGTTAATGACTTAGTTGAAAGCTGAACAGGAACGAAATGCAATAATATTTAGTTTCTGACTGAACTTTCAGACTTTGTTAATTCAGTTTCTCCCTTGTGGTGTAAAAATGCAATGTGTTTGTCACTGTGAAGATTATAACAGGGTAGGTGGTAATCTCTGCTGGACAGCCTGCTTCAAAAATAGCAAAGCCCTATTCATGGGCTTACGCACTAAATTTAATCCTCAGAATTCTCAAAACAAACAGTCCATAACACTCACATGAAGTGCTGATGTTTTTTTCAAGTGAAACTGAAGAGATTATTTTAACCCTAGCCCAATTTCCATAATGCACTGCAGAACTCAGACAATACGCTCTGATATTAAAAAGATTAGACTGGGAAAACATAAAGGTGTAGTTTCAAGAGGATCATCTTGAACATTCCTTCAAGGAGGGATATGAGGAAAGGACTACAACAATATCAAAAGGTGACAAATCCATGTTAAACTGAAAAACTTCTGCCAACTGCATGAACTACCAACATTTCCAGGCAGGAGGATCTTACAGTGGAGCAGCCAGTAGTAGTGGAGAGGAATCACTGTTGAAGGACCACCTTGTCTGGACAGAATTCCTACAGGAATTGGAGAGAATATAGGGACTGTTTCATTCCAGTGAAAGCTCTTTGTTTACTCTGCACATTCCAATGCTATATAGTCAAAGTTATATCTTAGAGGCAGCACAACTTCACCAGTGGGGAGCATTTTACTAATATAAGCACATTAAATTGGCTTCAACTGGCAGTCACTTTAACCACTTGGCAAACATCAGGAATTTAGAGATATAACTGCCATTTTCTTCCTAGAAGTCTGTCTATATTCCATCAAGCCTTGGCTACATGGCATCCAGATGTAATTAACTAGCTGGTGAGTATCGTAACTGTTCAGCACTGTGCTCATTTTGGGCTTCAAAACCCACCTAGAACACTGAGAAAAATATTTAGCCTCACATTCGTATAAGAAATGCTACATAGAATTGTATCAGCATTCGCACAGGCACCAATATCTACAGGAGAACGAGTCACATCCTGGCTTGTACAACATAGAAGATGAGCAATATTTTCAGGCTCTCATATGTAAAGTCAAGCTCCGGCTTGATTTGTGATATCGAAACATCTGAAGGGCACTTCACAGCACACTACCTTTATGCACAAAAATTATAATTAAGTCTCAGCACTCCACATTCAACACTTAGACATGAAATTCTTCTCAATTTTCTCTCCAAAATAATTTCCCTTTTTATGTTCATATACAGTCCACATTTTGCAATTTATATTACTAGAAAAGGTAGTGACCAAAATCACCATCAGAATTAATCTCTTTCATGAATCTTTATTTGTTCTCTTATTTACTTACTTGAGTTCAAGCATAGAGGAATGTATTTTTAAACAATATATGTTGAACTTATTGAAATGTGAAAATCCTTCAAGCTACAAATATTTAAAGACTTCATTTTTCCTTAAAGTTTAGGCCTGTTACAAGCCACATCTAAGTTGTTCCTAAACACATTATTACAGCCTACAATGACACTTCCTTTCACATTGTGCTTGAGGTTGACTCCTCTTCCCAGACATTGTGTGGCTGGGCCCACATGGGCTGCAGGGATAGAGCTGAAGTATAAACCAGCCTCTCTTCCTGTCAGACCCCTTGCACAGTGTCTACATTTCATTGTCTGAAGAGGCAGTTGCACCACTTCAATCTAAATTCAGTGTCTGCCAGCTACAGAGCAATCAGAAATTGGGCATGAGTATTAGTTAAAACACTGGGCCAACTGGGCAATGTTGAGTTCCATAATAAGTACAATTTTTTTCAAGTGGCAGACATCTCTCTCCAAATATTCACTAAAACATTGAGCCTTAAATTCTAACAAAAGTGAAGCCTTTTCACTTCTGGGGTGCAATTTTGAGTTTCCTATATTAACACCACTTCATATCACTCTAGGAGCTACAGCTTTCTCTTGATTACACAGAAAACCAAGATTTAGGTTAAATATTAGACAAAGGTTCCTCACCAAGAGGATGGCTGGGCACTGGAAAAGGCTCCCCAGGGCAGTGGTCACAGCACTGAGATTGACAGAGTTCAAGGAGCAAATGGACAGTGCTCTAAGGCACATGGTGTGACTCTTGGGGATAGTCCTGTGCAGTGCTGGAGGTTGGAGTTGATGACCCTTGTGGGTCCCTTCCAACTCACAATATTCTGTGGTTCTATGAAATGTAGTCAGCATTGTCCATAGTACTTAGTTATCCAAAAACCTATTAGGAAAATCCTTCATTAGTAGTGGTTAGTTAATATCAGTAGTCATACAGGTTAAGCAAACAAACTTAAGAAGGGGAAAACAGTTTGAGAAAAACTCTTTGATAAAAACAGGATTAATTCAGAAATTCATCTTCAATATCCAGGAAAATTATTGTGCTGCCTCTATGGAATGGGAAGCAGAGAAGAACAAAGAGTGATATTCTTTCAAACTTTGCATATAATTTTAACACTGCACATTTATGTCACTTTATTCATGTCACTGGAAAATACCTCAGGGTCTGAACTGTATCTCTTTCTTATTCAGTCGAGCACAAGAAGGCAGCTTCTCTTACATTTTGCTTTTCAGATTTTACATGTCATATGGCTCCTAGTTTCCAAATACTCTGATCTATTTGTCTGTCCTTTAATACTCAGAGGAGTATGTTGACATCCCCAGTGTCAATAAGGTCAAACTGATGGGGGACTCGGTTCAAAATGCCTCTTTAACTTTTCTTAATAAACACACACAAACCCTTGCCTCAGTGCTGGCTCCTAAGAGAATATCAATGAGAGAGCAAGTGAGAATCATGGGAGAATCTAGATAAGCAAGTGTGCTAAGTAAGGAAAGGAAATGGTTGGTTATAAAGGGCTGGAACATGAAATAAACAAAGCCAAATATAATATTATTTTAATTCATGCTTGCTCTAAAATTGTATTTTTGTAAGTCATCATATCAGTGTGGTAAAATGAATGGCCTTCATAAACTCTATAACTGGTTTGTCTCCTGAAAACTATAAAAACATGACAGAAGTCCTACCTAAACCAACATGTAATGATTCATAGCCTTTTTATGAGAGTCTGTCCAATGCATCAAATTTCCCTGAAAAATTCATTCCCCTGAAATTTCGTAAAGTAGTAATTAAGAACAGTTTAAGTCTTTATGAGAAATATACTGATAAATATTCTCATTACTCACAGTAATAGAGATGAAAAGAAAATATCTCTCAAGAAAGTGGCACAGATTTTATGTCTTATTTTTCTTCTCCCTCTTCCATGTTTAGGAAGTACTGTAGCAATGTACTAAGGCCTTAGATTTTTAGATTCTGCTATCAAACCATTTTCTTAAGCAAGGGCTTGATGCATTGATATATAAAAATCTGATCTTGTTTAAATATGAGCTCAGAAAAGTGTTTCTATAGTTTGGTCTAGGCATTGCTGCAGGTTCAGACCTGATGACTGTCACTGCCCCCATTCCTTAGGTTGTAACTGAGGTGTCAACTTCACCTTAGCCATGTTATTTATCCAGCACAAATCTAATTGTTTCTTTATGCATAACATCTCCAAGATCAGCCTTTCCTCTCAGTTAATGTTGCTGAAGCTGAAACCCAGATCACTATTTTTTCATCTTGACATAAGCAACATCTTTCTCTCTCCTTTTGACTCATGCCACTGACCCTTTTCAATGCAGTCACATTTATACAACTAAATTAATCTTCTTGGCTGTACCACCATGCCACCAAAACACTGCGCTCTCAGTCTATCACAAGCTCCTGATCTTTCTTCCCTGCTCTGTTCCACTTCTGTGTCTCATCCACCTGTCATCATATATTTCATGTATTTTGATCTTATGTTTTCTGGGATAGAAAATGCATTGTGATTTTCAAACTTCAAACCACCCATTTCCCATGATTTTGTAACAAAATACCAAAGGGAATAATCTCCAGGTTTTCTGCACTATGCTTCTCTCATTTGGTACTATAATACATAATCACTTAATACTTTTCTCATTTTCTTAATCAAATACACAAATTTTGATTTGAAGGTTAGACACAATCCTTTGCAAATTATTAATTAGTCATTTGAATGAAGGAGAACAAAAGTATATATATCCATGCATCCCAGCATTTCCTTCATTTTACAGTTATTTCAAAACATAAGGAAGAGGTTCTGGGCTTCATGCCAGCTCAAACTATTGGCATGAAATCTCATAAAGTGAACACCTTCAGCTTTTGAAGCATTTATTCACTGCTGACAGTGGAACTGCAGAAAAAAACAACGCAAAACAACAAAACACAACAAATTACTCAATTCCCCCCCTGCTTCACATAATAACAGTGGCAATTTCAGAAGTTTGCTTTATGATCACCTTTCAGGTGCAAATTATTCATGAGTTGGACCACTTGACAGGTAGAACTTCATTTTTCTGTCAAATATTTCAATAGACAAGGGAAATAACCATTCCGAGCACAGAGTAAATAACTTCAGTCACATGAAAAAAAATCATTCTGCTGTTCTATCATGGAGCCAATATCATCAAAGATTTACTGGTCATTTTCAATACAAGCAGATTAATATTGTAAAATCAAGTTACATTACATGAATACTATCTGCACACTTAGCAAGATTTCTCCATATTTGCTCATTATTTTCTTTGATTTGTAGTAGGTACATGTGTGATCCTGAAGTGAGACGCAAAGGGCATGTACAACTTTTTGCTCCCTTGGAACTAAAGCACTAAGAATGTCCAGGGCACAGAAGGAAAGGAGGTGCCAGTAACTGTCTCCAGGTTATCACTCATGCTACTGAATTAACATACTGTGTTTATTATGCTGCAACAAGACTGTACTAAGGACAAAGATTTCAGCTCTTTCTGATGGTGATTGTCTGGAGTGGATGGCACAAGAGTTTGAGCAAAATAATGGGATGAACAAAAATAACCCTCTCTCAACAACCTTAATGAAAAGAAACACCAACATCCAAGCCAAATGAATAGGAAACTGCTTCACCACAAACCGCACCATGATTTACCATAAAACTTTGCTATGTTAGAAAAAGTGCTTGCAGACTAAACATTGTGCTTTGGATTCCAGTCATGTACACATTGTAGGAAGAGTCACAGTATTCCTTGGACATAGGGCTGAATTTCATTTCACACACATTCAGTGATAGGTGGTTTAACTTTACTTTGCTGTGACTTTATATGGTGCTGGTCTGCAACTATCTCATTGATGGATAGTTACTATAACACTGAAACAACAATTTTTCTTTGCTTGAAAGTAAAAAGTTCTTTTTCCCACAACAGACCTGAATTGCAGATATGTGTCAACTAAATCTCTGCAGGTCATCTTCAATTTCCAGTTGCTTGCTGCTGCCAGGAAAACTCTGCAGAAATTTAACATGCAGCCTCTGTCTGCCTAGCTTGGGTAGGAGCAGTTTTACACCAAGATCCCTTTTAAGTGTGAAAAGTAGACTAGCATTTAAATACTGTGCTGTAGGGTTAAAAATTGTCAGTCAGAGCCCTGAAACAATTCTGCAAGGAAGAACAAGCTCTGTTCTGTTGTGTTTGTCCCCCCTGCAAAAATACACACAGTAGTTAAACTAAGTTATAAGAATAATGGTACAGAACAAATAGAATGACTAATGAATGGCATGTATCGTCAGTCTTTTAAAATTATTTTCAACTCTCTTATATCATTTGACCCTTGAAAAAAATTAACTTATATAGCTTAATTTACAGCCACCACCAACTGCTTCTCTGCTATCTTTTATGATTTATTAACTTCTACTTCAATAAAATACAATGTCTAGAATTCTAGATTTTCTGTATACTGTCTTTCATAATTTTTAATTTTGACCTTTTCTTGTACTGAAATATTCCATCTACTGTTAGACCACAAATTTTAACTCCTGACATATTTGTTCATTTAATATTTTCCTTTTCCTATTGGTATCACTTATCCTACTGTGATATATTTTAATTAAATTCTATTCCCATCTTTAAAGTAGCATATAATACAACAAAGTTTTGCCCTGAGGATGCAAATGAAGTGAATAATGAGAGACAAAGGAAAGTTTTCTCATAGCTGTCTGAAGATCTGATCTCAGGCCTTGAGATGATTACATTAAAAGATGGGTGCCTTGCCATCTGCATATGGGACAGAAGCTGACTGGTAACTCATCACTTCTCTGATAGAGCATCTTCAGTATCCTGAGTCTTGAGTAAAATCATAGAACTGATTGGGTTGGAAAAGACCTCCAAGATCATCAAGTCCAACCCTTGGTCCAACTCCAGTCCCTTTACCAGATCATGGCAGTGCCACGGCCAAGCTCACTTTAAAAACCTCCAGGGATGGGGAATCCACCCCCTCTCTGGGCAGCCCATTCCAATGCCTGAGCACTCTCTCTGGAAAGAATTTTCTTCTGATCTCCAACTTAAATTTCCCCTGGCAGAGCTTGAGCCCGTGCCCCCTTGTCCTATTGCTGAGTGCCTGGGAGAAGAGACCAACCCCCACCTGGCCAGAACTTCCCTTCAGGTAGTTCTAGACAGAGGTGAGGTCACCTCTGAGCCTCCTCTTCTCCAGACTAAACACCCCCAGCTCCCTCAGCCTCTCCCCACAGGACTTGTGCTCCAGTCCCTTCACCAGCCTCGTTGCTCTTCTCTGGACCCGCTCCAGCACCTCAGTATCTTTCCTGAACTGAGGGGCCCAGAAATGAACACAACACTCAAGGTGTGGCCTCCCCAATGCAGAGTACAGGGGAAGGGTCACTGCCCTGGTCCTGCTGGCCATGCTATTTTTGATCCAGGCCAGGATCCCATTGGCCTTCTTGGCCACCTGGGCACACTGTTGGCTCATGTTGAGCTTCCTGTCAATCAGTCCCCCCAGGTCCCTTTCTGCCTGGGTGCTCTCCAAGGGAAATCTCCTGCTACTATCTCCATTTTGACCCAGTGGCCTCATTCAGAATTTTCTGTTCTGAGGTTTACATTTTGGATTGGAAAAGGGGCACAAATAGGACTAATAAGTGCAAACTGCCTGCACCAAGACTCCCAAAATACAAATAATTACACTCTGGAGACCTGTGGGTATTACCAGTTGGTTTCAGAGGGATCACAAGCACACATGAGGCTGTGCACAAGCTTGATCAAAGTGGTTTGTAGAATCAATGACTAATTCACACTCATAAAAGTGTGACCCAGATCTACAGTATCTAGGTCAAATTAAATAATTGCTGTCTGAAGGCTATCCATTGACATGCATAAGCTCATAGTGTCGTAGTATGTTTTATGGATATGTTTATCATAAGCAGAAGCCACGGCACACTTGGGGGATCTGGTTTGAGCTTTAAACAAAACTTTCGAGTAGGTTTGGCATGCTAGATATAACCATGATTAAAGCCCAGAGTCAGAAACAAAGATCTTCCTGGGGAATCACTGCCTATCACAGAGCTTGAAAGCTGATCAAAAGCATCTCCTGGCAGCCCTTGCTCGCTGCTCCTGCTGAGCTCCAAATTCAGCAAAAGCTTTGCTGTTTCTCAGAAACAAAATCCTCCCACTGCAATAAAATAACAAGTCACTTAGGTACTGAGATATTTTAAGAATATGTCTGATTTCAGCTAGCACAGCAACAAATAAACCTGTCCTTGTTAAACATGAAATAAATTTCTAAAGGTGACTTATCTTCCCTGATAAGCTATATAGGGTTATAAGTATGAATGGAAAAATGGACATCATTCACTCACCTAAATTTCATGATCGCAGAGTTGACGAAGTTCTTGTTTGCAAGACAGATTATAGGGAAAAGTTGAAACAAACACCTGATAATACCATGATGAAGGTAGTATGGTATTTTCTGTAGGCAAGCAGATACATTTTGCAATTGAATATCAAAATTTCTTTGACACTTGTTTATCCAAATCGTACAGAGAAAATTACAGTTATTAGACTTGCATCACTTGGTCCCACCCGCTCATATCATAAAACAAACATGTTGAGCCATTTCACTTGGATGCAAATGGCTGAGAACACCTGGACTGCACCATGAGAAACCCAATTCCTACATCCTAAGGAGAGCTTCACTTTGTTAATCAAACTGATTCAACACCAACATAGATATAAACACTTCCTAAGAAATTCCTGGCAATAGTCCAGAAAAGCATTTAGTTTCAGTAACTGGACTGTTTGTATTAAAAAATATAATGTACGGTGTCCAGGCAGCAACAAGATTGGGAATTTTGAATAATAGTTTTCAAAACTGGTTAACTGATTATGTGTCCTTCTATCCCAGAGTGGACCTTGGACTGGTTTGCTAAGAAATTGAGCTCAATTGTTGGAGTTTGCATCAGTTCTGCAGTACCTCTGTCCAATGCATTTATCCTACAGTCAAATTCTAATGATTAGAAGCACTTTGTAAAAGGCACATGCCAATTTACAAACACACAAAAACAAGTGTTTTCATTTTTTTCATTCTTGACTTACTTTCTTCTACTTTACATTTTTGCATACACTTTTACAACTGCTACAGCACTTACTTTAGTTTTAAATAAACATGCAGTTTAACCCCAGCCAGCAATGACGCACCATGCAGCCACTGGCACACTGCTTCTCCTCCCTTAGGTGGGAGAAGAAAAGGTGAAACCCATCAGCTGAGTTAAGGAGTGTTTATAAATGAAATAAAGAAAAATACAGTAGTAAAACCATTATTATTAATAATAATATAATAATAATATAATTGTAATGAAAAGGGGAGAGAGGGAAAAGATAAACCCTAAGAAGCATAAGTGGTACACAATAGCATTGCTCACCTGCTGACCAATACACAACCCACCCCAAGCAGTGATTGCCCCTCCTGGCCACCTCCCCCCAGTTTATATACTGGGCATGACCCTCTCTGGCATGGAACATCCCTTTGGGCAGTTCAGGTCAGCTGTGCTGGCCATGCTCCCTTCCAGCCTCCTGTGCACCTTTTCTCAGGCAGATCATGAGGCCCTGAAAGATCCCTGATTTAACTCGGCCCTCCTTAGCAACAGATAAAACATCAGTGTGTTATCAGCATTATTCTCCTACTAAATCCAAAACACAACACTGTAGCTGCTAGGAAGAAAGTTACCCCAAGCAAAATCAGGGAAATAAGGTGAATATATTCTAAAAAGGCAAAAAGGCCACCTCTGCAAGATATAAGAAATAAAAAGACAAATGTGCTAATTTGCAGTTATCATCACTGGCTGTTACATGGTTATCAGACCAAATCCCTTTCCTTAGTCACCTGGTAGGAATGACTTCTGTGGGAAGCTGGACAAAATCTATCATCTCTGTCTCACTGTGTTTTTCCCAACAGGAATTCTTAGATACTGAGAGCTCCCCAGGATACTTTCCATGTTGACATTAAAGCAATGAAAAGGGACCACTTCCTAATGGAAAATGGAGTCTTACTTTCATCTGTCCAAGAATACCATATGCCTAAAGAACAAAATACAAAGGGTTGGAAGGGTTGTTGCTGTTAATATTTATGATCACTTCAGCCTTCTTTTTCCATTTATAAATGATTTGTTAGAGGATCACAATTTCTCCCTATATATACATTATTAAACATCACAAGGGGTTCTCAGGCCCAGGTCAGAATGGATTTCAAGCAGCTCCTTGAGTATTTTCCTACCCCTAATATGTCATTCATCATGAAAATTGCATGAAATTGTGCTGTTCCATGCGATGACAACAATTTAAATTAGGAGAAAATGAAAATTAATAGCAGGGTGATTCTGATAGACATCAATGTTTGGATTAATAATTCCTTATCAAAAATGTATGAAACTTCATTATCTACCAAGAAGCTCAGGTTAATTGCAAACTCTGTCACTGGTTCCCATCTCGTGCATATAGTTACTCTTCTGGGTCTCATCTTTAGGGATTGTTGTTAGGATCTGCATACTGTATCACAGTTACACTGGCCAATATATAAACAGTAGCTTGGGAATGGGCACTCTTAATCCTTTCTAGTTGGTATGACTGCAGTTGTGCTACACTCTCCTTGTGCATAATCCTTTCTAACAAATAACATCAAAGCCTAATGTATGTATGTACTCATTTTTATCCTTTGACTGCAACTACTGTAGAAATGGGGCTACCCTTCCTACAGAATACAGAATATGCAACACATATAAGAAGAGAAATCTATTTGAAATATTCACAGAATCATTATAGAATATGCTGAGTTGGAAGAGACCCACGAGGATCATCAAGGCCAGCCCTTAGCACTGCACAGGATATCCCTAAGAGTCACACCATGTGCCTGAAGTTTCACAGCTCCATGTAATTAAAAAAAATCTACCAAATGGAATATTTCTTTTACTCTCACGTTATCACAAGGTCAGTCAATCTTCAGACACTCAACAACCAAAAAAGAGAAAAAAGAGAAACATCTATTCTTATTTCTGGAAGAGTTCATTTTTGGTCTGTCTCATAACCAAGAAATGATTTTATCATGGTCTCAATGAACACAAGAAATATGCTGTTGTCTTGAAAATAATATTGATCTCTGTTATCAATATTTGTGAGCATAATTTGGGCTGAATACTATGTGTCATGTCTAAAATATCCAACTATTTGGAAATTAATAATATTGTTGTGGGATATTAATTGGAAATTATAATAGTGTTTAATCTATTGGCAAGTTTATCATATTTGCCTTCCAGGTTTGGTTGGCAAATAACCACATGGCTATTGATACCTGATGGAATATAAAAGGATTTATACTCCCTAACTCTTTCAGGGAACTCACTGCTTTGACTTATCACTGCTCCAGGAGCCAAATCATGTGTACTCTTCCACTGTCTAATTAATCCACATCACTAATTGATTCATGATTCCTGAGCACTGAGGTAAGACAGTGAAAAAAGTCTTCAAATCAAGCCACATACTCTCAATTGATCTTGACTGGTGATTTTGACTTTTTTTCAGCCCATATTATAAAAACACCCACACTTGATTTTAACTATCAAGACATGTCACTTTTTCCTTTTGTTTTCATTTGCAGTCATACCCAACCTACATAAGTATCAACAATTTTTTTCAAAGGTGATAAACTTTTTGAAATGATAAAATACAGAACGTTTTATGGCAAAGAGTATATAAATTCCACTAACAACAGGTCTCTACACCACCTCCCACTGGTGAATTCTTCCCCTAGCAAGTTCAGCATTAAACTACACTGAAAAAATTCAAGTATCTAAAAATTATAGACCCACCTGAAAATTGTCACAGAGCCCATTCAGCAAGTCCTTCAGTAACACAGAAAAAAACTGAAGTGTTTTCTGAAATTAACCCTGTAAACATCCAAAGTATAAAGTATTTTAACAAATTCTTTACTATTAATGTAAAAGCCACTTGTTGCAGGAGAACTCTTAAACATACAAGCAATTGGGAAATCATAATATAGTTTAATACACACTGTTAATGAAGCTGAAAATGGAAGGGTACAGCTAGCACAAGATTAGTGACAGTGATTCCCAAGAGCATCATCTCCCCCTCATTATGCACTGGTGAAAAAAGTTGTAGTCGCTCTTTCCACAGATTAAATGAGCCTTTGGTCGGTTCCAGAATATGTAGCACTTATGTATTTATGTAGTACTTATGCCCCACCGAAAGGCAAACATTTAGAGGGGATCATAGAAATTGGCTACATATTCTTTCACAACACTTTCTAGACAAACATAAATCAGACTAAGGGTCACACATGATGAAAGTCAAACTTACACACTTTTTTGTGAGGCTGCTTTTTTTAATTCAATTTGTTTATTGCTGTGTAAAAATTAACAGTATTACTGAGTCAGAATGAGGACCTAAGCCAATTAACACATCACACTACAGTTCTTTACCTGACTGTTTAAAATAAAAACACACCTGTTCCTCTATTTAGGCCTTTCTGCTGGAAATGTTCTCCACATTTGCTGGGACACACAGCCAGCCTGTAGCCTGCAGATAACTCTATAACCTGTAACTGGGCCACCTGCAAAGCTGGCAGAACAGAAAACAGAACCAAAACTCCTAAAACCCAGGAAAGGCATTCTAAATAGTCAGCTACCGGTTCATTTCAGCCAACTTATACTCTCATTTTAACCAGACTGCATTCTTGATGCTTTCAAATGTACCACAAATGTTATGTAAGGATAATCTGAAATTGAAAAGAAAAACGTAGTGAACATAGCAGTGGACAGAAGAGCCAAAGATCTCTGAGTATACCTTGCAAAACAGTTCACAGGATAAGAAAGACACATGAAGATAGCAAAATGCAGATGCAATGTTGGAGGAAATCGGGCTGTTTGCCATGAAGCTTGGGATGGAAACTAGTAGGGAATGCCCAATTAATATAATAAATGGACAAAGAGAGAAGAAGAGAGAAGATATGCAAGTAATTGTCATATAAAGCCACAGAGAACTGGAGACCAGCTTTTTGCCCAATGCTGTGTGATAACTGAAAATAAAGGATTCAGAAAGAGACAAAAATAACTCTCCTGCTCAAAGAAAGTAAATACATATTCTGTGCACGTGCAGTAGAGAGACATTGGCCAATTAATACATTCCATTGGGATTTCTTGTGATATATACAGAAAGATACATGTCAGAGCAAGTTATAAGCTGCTTCTGAGTACACACACAGTACACACTGCCATTTCTGTAGGTGCCCTCCTTTAATACAGCTCAGATATAAGCTGCTTGCTATTTGAAACTCATATATTCACAGTCCCTAAACATCTTCTCACACTTCTCATTTTTCAGCCTTAACCACTGTAAGGTAACTTGGCTAGTGTTGAAGGGCCAAGAAACTGGTCTCATTAACCACTTTTGTTTTCCTTTTTTTTCCCAAAGACAGTCATGCTGGTCTGAACTATTCCCAAAACATTAGACTGGTCCAGGCAGCCTGAGTGGAAATTAGAGTGAGATCTGAGCAAAATGGCACCACCAGTCATTGCTGCCATCCTATGCCAGATGAACAGACAGCAAGTGTAAAGCTTTTCTGGTCCTATCAGGTACCTTCAGTGTCATATATTATACTGTGCCTTCAACCGCTCACTACAGCAACCAGAAAAGTTGAAAGGGATCTTCAACCCAGAGAAGTTGTGGACTTCTCATCCTTAGGGATGTTCAAGACCAGGCTGGATGGGGCTCTGAGTAACCTGGTGTTGTGGAAGATTCCCTGCCCATGGCAGTGGTGTGGGAATATAGACGATTTTTGAATTCCATTCCAACACAAACTGTTCTATGATTCTGTGACTTATGCTGCTGTGAGAAGGTTTCTGAGGGTTGGTTCTCCTCAACATTAACAGAATGATATCTCCTCCTATGCTGACACCTTCTAGCCTTTCAACACAGTGTGGAAGTGAGGACAGGCATGTGGCAGGAGATGATTACTCTCAAGAAAGTCCCACTGAGTCCTTTAACTTGTCTTCAGGCCCATTTGACCATTGGAATAAGAAATACATAGATTTGCATGAAGAGAAGGGAGGATAAAGCCATCTCTGAATGGAGGTCCAATAGTCTCACCGAATGCAAGTACTGCCAGAGCTTGCTAGAGTACAGCAATTTTGGTTAAAGAGTCAATATCAAGTGAAGGGCAAATTCCTATAAACGTCTGACTGTTCTAAATCAAATTATTTTTCCTCCTGAAAGTTATGTTGCAGTTGAAGTCAGAATACTCATGCCAACAAGATCAGGAAATACAAGTACTCATTTTAGGACTTTTTTCCTAGATAGCAAAAGATGTCAAATCTGACAGAGATGCATTTTTCCACCCAGAGAGAACATTTATGTCAGCTGAAGCCAGAATCCTAAAAGAACAGTCCAAATAAGAGGATTATGTTCTCTGTAACTGCTATTTAGCGTGGCTTGGGGCAAGAGTTATCTGTCATTGACATGGGCCCCTTAGATTTATGTGCTATCAGTAAACAAATTGGTGTTATGTTTTTATTTGGTTTCTAATTATTACTTTTGTTTATTTTATTGCTGTAGTTATCATATTACATACTAATAATATATTAGTGTATACATATTATTATTTTCCAATGGAAAAATGCAAACTACTGGAAGGAGTGGCAAGAGAAGAACAAAAAAAGAAGAAAATCAGTGCCTTGTACCTTTTTCATTTTCATAATAACACATTTAAACTTCTCTGCTAGAGGAAAGATGTTTTAATTGTTCAGTTTCCAACTTCCAAGAGCGTCATATAAATTGCTGTAAGCAGGTAAAATAATCCCCTATACACCTACCACAGGTTCATTACACCTTCTGCTGAAATAGCTTGTGAATAATACAACATAAAGAGTTTTAATCTGGTGAGGAATGGTATTCTTAGAACTATTTTCATGGTTATAAAACAATTCTAAGATTGGCAGATAATACAGAGTGGAAAATATTAAGCATTTTCTTTCTCAATTTCCTTATGAAAATGGAACCAGTAAGGGAAAAAAGGAAAAGCTGTCAAGAACTGTCTAAACATGAGAGCAATATTTATTTAGTCCATCCTAGAAGGAGTTTTCCTGTCAGTCATGAATTTTTCACAGATGATGATTACCTACTTTTAAGGTTGTTGTAGATCTTGCTAAGAATCATGTTTACTACAATTCTGTTTCTTTTCTTTCTCTGTAGAGGCATCAAGACCCCTCAGACTTACTCATCCTCTGAAAAGAAAGAAAAAATCAACATTCAAGAGATGTTTATCATAATTTCTGCTCAGAACTCAGCACCTGTGATGCTTTTTGTGCTGATGCTTAGATAATCTTACCAAACGTGCATCACACACCTTTCCAACTCTAATACAGTCTCTGAAACATCTCTACTACCTTCTTTTTTCTTCATTCATTGACAACAAAGACCTCTTGGACAGTTCTAAGAGGCTCAGCAGGAAAGTGGTTCCACCAAAACTAACCTTTGCATTACTTTTTTCCCAACATTATTTGCCCTACTACCTGTGATTCAGAACAATTTTTTTTTTGCTGATTAGGAAGTCCTTGAACACCTATAAGTTCACCAGATTTTGTTACCTGGACAGATATTAGTAAAGTGCTATTTTCAGGAACCGGAAAGTGCTGAAAGTCATCCTGTAGTATGAGAGCTATTTTGACATTTTTGTATTGGCTTCCCTTACACAGACAAGTTAGGAGTCACCAGGATTGGCTACAACACCACATAAATGTTTTCAGAAGCAAAGGAGGGAGAAAACTTTTATTAAAGCTGCCATGGGACACCAAACAGTCAAAGGAATCCTTGGTTTGGTTTTGTATTCTTTGAAATTCCTCCTTGAGGAAATATCAAAATTTGAATTATCGGATGTTTTCTCTATATCTTCAATTATGCACACTCTTTCAAGGCCAGTTTGATTGCAAATTGATGGTCGATGCAATTTGTGAAGTGATTTTCAGTGTCCAAAATCTACCGCAGAGATTCATAAAATAAATTAGTTTTTCAGAGAAGTTTTATTAGGAGAATGCAGACCAAGTAATTTAATAATTATCCCTCTCAACCAAAAATCCCTATGGACATCAGAACCCCAAAGTATAAAGGAATTTTTTTTTGCATTTTAATACAGTTAAACATCTGCTCACTCCTTCATGTCTAATATTGCATAATGAATGCTCCAGTATCACAAGCCAGTAGTCCTTTGACTTCTTGTGTAATGCATTTCTTAATTTGCCTACTAAGTTCAAAAAATACCCCATTTTAGTATATTTCTTTCACGTATGAAAGCAAAGTCATAAACAAGGGAGACACTGTCCAGACCCACAATCGATCAAAGTAAGAAGCTCATTCAAATACCTTCTTTTTATAGTTTTATCCTTAGACAACCTTGCCAGAAGACATCAGCAATGTTTGCATGAATTGCCATGAAATTGCCATTCATTCCAGCAGAGTTTCCTCAAGCTGATGCGTACCAAGGACTATAAAACAGCACATGCAATTCAGCAGAGATCTCCTTGCTCTATGGTTATTTTATTGCACTTAATGACAATTTTCACTCCTGGTGACTAATTTCTATCTATATTTCACAGTAAAAATTCATGGTGCCTTGCAACACAACAGACAGCTCTAGCAGCCTCCATCATTCATTTGCACTTTTTTATTATTAAATAAAAGTGTGCTGCTTGGATATTTCAGGTCCTTAAAAGGTCTTGAAAACCAGACTCCCCAAGAGGAGCTTCAGTGAAAGCCCTTCTTTTTACCCTCCTTTCTAGAGTTACTTGGGGAGACACATCCAAGGGCTCTGACACACAGGTTAGAACTATTGTTCCTCCACACAACCTGTTCACATTGGAGGTGTTCAAAATACATTTCTGCTTTCCAAATACCACCCATTTCTCACTCCTCTGGTGGTCAGATCTTTATGAGATCACAGAACACAATATTATTATGCTGTTAGAAAAAGCACACTGTGCTATGGGATTTCTTACTGAGGCAAAACACTAAACTCATTTTTTCAGTTCCAAATTCTGCCTTGAAAAGGGAGAAGCGAACGGATATTTTAAGAGTCCACTTTTTTTTTTTTCCTTAAGCTACAGTGTAAAACCACCAACTTAAAGGCCTTGAGGAAGGCCAAGGGAATTAAGTAGCAAGACAGCTGACAAGAATATCTATAGTGAGGCTGAATATCTTTAGAGAGAGGCAGGAAAATATCCCTAAAGGAAGTTTGATTAGTCTTTGATTTTATCCTCTGTTTGTTCTAGCAAAATATTACATAGAACCTTGTTTGTTTGGGTTTTAAAATTCCTCCTTGCTCCTAGCTATTGCTTGCCCCACTTGCTCATTTTATCTTCTTTTTAAGATAATTGTAGAGAATTGAAATCAGAATCATGCCTATTTGAGTAGTTGTACAGCATTTAGCATAAGTGGTACTGTTGCTGAGCTAGGATTTTACACTAATAATACATGTACTTTAGATGCTCTATTGTAATCTACCTCTCAACAGAAATTACACTATGGAACAGATATATCAAACAGTTTGAAAGCAACATATTTTCTAAAATATATATAATTAAGTTCAAAAAAGAAAATACACAATACTGTACACATACCAGGTAGAGTGGAGAGCTGAAAGAAATCTTCCTTACATGATTTGAAGAACACCTGGTCCAACACAGATGAAATTTGAATGCAACTCTAAAAGAGCTACAGTTCCATAAAAAAATCCCCAAATAAAATGGGTACTACATCTTTTGTCAGGATTTTCACATTGTTGTCTGTCTGCTGTACTTTTTGGGTCATGGGGAGTTATCTTACAGCCTGACTTAACAAGGTCAACCAGTTTTTCATTTAACCTCAAGGCTGACAGAGCAAAGTACTATGGATTTCCTACATACACTGTAATAACAATAGGCACAAAGTGATGGGGAATAGTTTCAAGTTGGCCGTGCCGTTCATTCTTTGCTTTCCACTGGACAAGACAAGGCTTCCCAGAAGCCTGTATTTTCTGTCAAAAGCATTTCAGGACAAGTATTAGATTTCACTCTCATTAGTTTTCATCCTTTATTGCTTCCCTTTGCAATGTCTTATTAATTTATAAACGTGTGGGATACCAATGTTTATATCTACAAATAATATTTAAAAATTCATGAGGTTAAATGCTTTCTATTTAAGCACCAAAGACATAAAACCATCATAGCCAATCTACTTGCTTTCCAAAGCTTGATGTCCTGTACACGGGGGAAAACACTAAGACATCCTGAAAGAGGAAGGTCAAAGTCAAATCTATCAGTGAGTCCCACGAGCAGGTTATAGGCAGTTTATGTGTTAACAAATTGACTTGACATCTTAGTTCTAACAAAGATACAAAGTTTGTAAGCACACCAATTTCTGACAGTTGCATTATACAGAGCAGCTACAGGTTCCCTTTTTGGTTTGGTCAGAGCTGACTTAGTCTCAGCAAGGCTGACCAAGTGAGGTAACATCTCATCTTCACATGTAATTGGTGTTCTGGAGCAAGTCAGAGGACCTGGCTGCAGAGAGGGAGTCCTGGGTGTCTGTGCCAGAGTAAACACTTTGCCTGTGCTTGTGTAAAATACCCAAAGCGACCTAAAATTACCCTTCTGCTTTGTTTAATTTATTTCTATATAACTGAAACAACTCACACATTTCTTGCTTCCAAGAATAGCTGTGAATCCATCAAATTTCAATAAAACCAGAGTGCTTTTACATTACTCTACTTCTTTTTGCTTTACCTTTGTACTTCTACAAATATAAGCATGTGTGTCTGTGTATACATAAATACACTTCTTTCCTTTGTGTTGCATGAAAGATACATATTTTAAATTCATATATTCCTGAAGAACCTCAGATCTACTTTAATAACCCTTTTGTTCCCTGTTTTATGGTGGCAAGTACTTTCTGTTCAAAATATCTAATATGTGTTGTTATTTACTTGGAAGAACTGAGACTCAAATATTATGGACCTCACCTTCAAATAGCTTAAATTGGACTACCTGAACTGGGAATCCGCAGAACCAGGCTGTTGTTTTGCCTTTCCTAACTGGATTGCTCTTATAATTGTTATATTTCTGACTTGCAAATATATATATATACACATTAAATATTTGTTACCACAGAGGCTTTTTGGTTCCCAAACATTGACTTCATAGTCTTCAGATGAGCAGGTGTGCCAGTTGTATTACATACTGTGCCCTGCAAACATATCATTTCAGCTCCAATTTGGAGTCTACGTAACTCGAGGTTTGCCATTTTGTAATTTAGAATGTAGTCAGCAAAGGATAGTGAGAGATGGGCCAAGCAGCTCTTTATGCTTTAGTGAACTGTTAGTTTCTGACTTGCCAAAGGTATAACATCTAAATGCATTGTTTACTATAATTTACACTAGTTAAGTTTAACTTCTTTTCATATTCGAGTCAATTTAAAAATTATATAGAAGTTCATTATTTGGTAACACTTTACATTGTGTTATATAGTACTTAAATTAATATTAAAATTATATATTTCTGTTCATATTTCTAAAGAGCTAGTAGAAACACCAGAACCTGAGAACTTCCTCGTAATTGTTGTAAATTAAGGGGGGAAATAAGGCCCTATGGAGTGCCTTAAAAGAGGGCAAATGTTATTTCATGTAACCAAAGTAGGACCAGATTTCTGACTCCAATAGAAGTTTGCTTGCCCACCAAAACATACAAATATGAGTAGATTTGCTTCTGTTCTTAACTGCCCCCTGTGAGCTTTGCTTTGCAGGGGTTCCCTTGCCGAGCAGCAATCCCCAGCCCCACGCCCTCACACTCCAGCTGTCTGCTCCCTTAAGAAGCAATCCCGGCTGGGTGCCAGGAAGGGCACAGCAGATGGAGGGAGCAGCAAAGCATCAGACAGGGAGAGTTCAAGTGAGGGCACAAACAGATGACTGCACGTGACTCCACTGGCAGCTTTCAAGCCACCCCTGCACCTAAGAAACAACTAACACTGCATAGCCGTGCCTGTGACCCATTAAAATGGCTGCTAAAAACACCTCTAAAGCATTGACTAATCACTTGGAGTTGTCTTCCACTCTCTCAGTTGGCTGGTGCTGGAGTTACAGTTCAAAGACTGAAGACAAAGTGCCAACCAAAAGACCACCCTCCCCACAGAAGGCCTTTCTCACACCAGGTTTCCCCCATTTGGAGTGACACCTTTGGGCTTAGAGGGGCTCCCACTTCCCACCACTGTGACCCTGTGTTGGGGGACAGCCTTTGCCACCCCTCACAGCCTGAGGCTCTAAGAAGTGCTGAAGTACAAGAAAGTGCTCTGGCATAGGAAACCTTCCAAAACAACAAGCAAAACACGTTAAAAAAGAAGTAATTCAATGACAGGGAGTTTTTTCCTCTAAGGAAAAATCATTTTACAATACTTTTTATAGTTATTAGAAGAATTTACTTGAAATTTTAACAAGTAGAAATTAAATATTTAGGAAACAAAAAGCTGTTGCCCATTTTAACCAAAATATTTGTGAAAATATACAAAGCAAACACAAAAGAAATTTCAGCAAATACACATACTGTGAAACTCTACTGGTCAGTATCAGTAATTGCTACATTAAGGTGAGAACCAGCTTAGATATTACATGAAAAGTTATTTTGGGATTTTGGCACCACCTCTAATTATCAGAAGTAACAAAAAAAGAGCCTGAATTCACTTGTTCGTAAAAATGTCCTCTGATCAGAAATTTCATTTAAATACCACCTCTCTATTTCCCTTATTTCACTTTCAGAAACACAATGCTGTATGAAGGAGGTTTCTATAAACTGTTTGGACTTTATAAGGCAGACTTAAGCTTTCAACAGCTCTGAAATCTCACTAACTGTTCAGTCAAGTATTTGCCCTGGACCTAAATGCCTTTCAAAAGCACCTGACACTGTATTGAAAATTATCCTTTAGAAGTGAACTTCTTAGGGAAGATTTAAACAATGCAATTGGTCCTTTAGCATCTCTCTTTACTTTTACAAATTTAGGTCCAGGATCCTAAAATCCAAATTAACATAATCTGTAAATAAATAAGAAATTCAGCACAGTTGTGAAATTAATAGGAAAAACCAGAAAATTATGGAAATGTGCAGCTGCACACCTCTGGAGCAAAGAAGAAATAGAATGAAGATTTTGGAAGCTCAGACCTTTGAAAACAATGAGAGTAAATTATGGAAAAGAAATTATTTGCTTGTTAATTCATGAGAATATTTTCTGCATCTCTATGTTAATAAAGATGCTTTGGAGACTTATTTAAAAGTTCATTGTATTAAGAGACAACATTACTTGAACTGAGCAAACACTAAAGACCTTTCCTTTTTTCCTAAAACAGGCAAAACCTTTGCACCTCCATTTGCAAAGAGTGAAGGCTAAAAAAAAAAAAAAAAGTGGATTGCCCTATACAAGTAATGAAGGAGTTTTGAAACAGATCAATTATAACATAACTCCAGAATTTTAAAAGGTTAGTAAATTTAATTAATCAAGTTAAAATTCCAAGATTATGCTTTCAGTGCAGAAATTCAACAGCATTAACATGAAGGTGCTTTTAGAAATAAATGTGTGTTTAAATGGAAATATAGGACCCAACACATATATATGACCAGCTAAAATACTTACAAAAAATTACTTAAAAACCCAAACCAAAATGAACCACACACACAAAAAACAAACCTGACCATACAGTAAGAGGGAGTTTATCATTAAATTACACCAGGATTTTCAAAAATGGTCTGTAGTGCACCTTCAAATCTTAGATAAACAAAAGTGTTCTAGAATACAAGAGAATTTTGGAAAAACCTTTACTCAGAGATTTTTGGATATTTACTGTTGACATCAATGGAAGAAGATAACCTGTTCTATGGTCAACTAGCTCTTGCATTATTTCAGTTTAAAAGCAGTTTGTTCCCCAGACATCAGAGGCAGAGTCGAGACATAAGCAAGGCAAAGCTCAGCAACCAGCCCAACCTAAGCTCATCCTGAGTTTGGAAAGCAAAACTTATTTTAAGTAATAGTCATTATTTCTGTCTTCTCTGAAGATGTTTCCTAAATGAAAATAAATTATTCTGTTCAGATATAAATTTGTTTTCTACTGAAGAAAAACCTGAAAGTTTCCTTCCACAGGAAAAGATCTATAGAATCATGTGGAAGTTTCCCTCTTCTGTTACCTCCCATCCGATCCTATTTTGCTCTTCCAGGGTTTTGCATATTTTCCATATTTTTGGATATCCTTGGTGGAGAAGCAGCATGTAGAAAAGCTGCTTTCTCACCAGTGCCTTCCTTTTTGCTCATGTCACCTTCAGTCAAAGAAATTTTCATTCAACAACTGGGGCATGACATCTCTGCCTCTGCCATTGGTGGCTGTGCAACCTAAAATGCCATCCTTGGTCTCAGTGTAGGTATTTTAATGTGTCTGCAACCTGGTGTTTTTATATCTTGTGAACACACCATAAAACATGTGTTCTAGAAGATCTGGAGACCTTCTGGCAGTGTTTATAGACAAGCAAGTAATACAATTTGGCTTAAAATTGAGCTGTGTGGCTTCCCAAGCACAGGTTTTAGGCTGGAAAAACAAGCAATGTCTCAGCCAAACAGCAGAGGGAAACAGAGAGGCAGTTCTAAGTGCTGTATTGAACACTAATATTTTGTAGTGACACAGAGGTTTGGTGGGTTATAAGAACTGGTTAAGCTAAAAGTCATATTTGAACTATAAACAGTTGAAAGGTTGAGTAAATAAACTGACAGGCACAAAGGGAGTTACACACATGAGAGCTATAATTTATTAGAATAAAGAAATCATTAGCTTACAGTGTGCCTTTGCATGATTCTTCATCACGACTCAACCTCAGTGTTCTAAGAATATGAGTGTGGGACATCTCCTTGCACTGTCAGATACTGAAAGTGTGTAAGAAGTTGTCTGTTAGAATACTTAGCTTTCTGGAGCTCATAAATGTTTAAAAACCACCTTCAAAGCCATGTGATTCACTTAAGCTCTCAAAGTAGACAAAATACAGAAATCATTTTCTTAAATTTACTAAATAAATAAAATTAATAAATTTAAGTAAATAAATTTACTTAAATAACTAGAGTTAGTTAACCGAAGGTTGATTTCACTCCAGTTTCTCTCTAAACATCTACCTCAAGACATTATTATCCTTCATGGTCACATACATAAGAGTCAGCTGAGGATACACAACAGGGCAACAAGTCACCAGTACAGGAAGAAGAGTAATTTGGAACTTGAAATATGAAAGATACCTTTTCCCATTAATATTTTCTATTGACTTTAAATTGCTCATTTAATAAAATTTAGGAGCTACACAATTGCAATAATTACTTTTTTAGTAATAGTTTTTAGGAAATGCCTTGATCTTTCCTCAGTATTTTGTACCATAGAAGATGACTGGCATTTTTATTTCTAAAGACAAATGTGTTTTCCAAGCCATGCTCATGACCAAGTCTTTTATTTATAGAACTTGACATTTTTACAACTGACATAAAGGTCTTTTCAGGTCT
Source organism: Pithys albifrons albifrons (assembly GCF_047495875.1). Classification (NCBI taxonomy): domain Eukaryota; kingdom Metazoa; phylum Chordata; class Aves; order Passeriformes; family Thamnophilidae; genus Pithys; species Pithys albifrons. Next base: position 59,148,843 of record NC_092463.1, on the reverse strand, counting down.
TAGCATGCTGTATCAAGGTAATGAAATATTCCCTCATGTGAAAAATATGAAGGTCTTAAGTGTATCTACCTGGGTATACATGTATATACATATGTGCCAATGTGCATAGAAGATTTATATATATATATATATATATATGTGTGTGTGTATATATGTGTATATATATATAAATAATATATAAATCTATATCTATATATCTATATGTATGTACACTTGGTAGAAGATAATGTATATTCTCCACACTAGAGAGAGTATGCTGACAACCCTAAATAAAGTGGTAATAACACACACACATGAAAGGAGAGGAGAAATTATTTCCAAATAACTGTTCTGAACCAGATATAAATATGGTAATTATTACTGCCAGGTTTATGAAATTGCTGAATCTCTCTTGCGAATGAAAAGAGACTTTATCTGCAGTGGAGATTATATTGTACAAAGGTTTTTCCTCAGGTAATTTATATAGTTCTGCTACTTGCAGATCTTACTGCACAGAATATTTTGCTCAACAGCCATCAACCTCTGCATCTCACAATCCACTGTCAATTCAGTGTAGGTTCAATACAGACACCACTCTCAATTCAGGTCATTCTACTGTAGTCTAGTCTGCCATATTCCAATCACAATGACCAGAAACATGGTAACTGATGTTTGTACAAGATAGATGCCATAGATAACATAAAAACGTTCTAGACAAAAATTTAGTACAGTTATTTTGGTTAATATTTTTCTCTTTGTCTGACATGGTAGTTCTTTTCCAGTATTCCAAGTTCTTTAAATTAATACTGAATTAACTAATCCATCCTAAACACTACAGAATGCCATTTGGGACCACGTGCTCTGTGTGTGCATTTGAGCATTTCAGCCAGAAGAATGAAGAATCCATTACAACTAAATCTGCCAAGATGGAGTATGGTGAACAATTGCCATTTCAAATGTTAGCCACATAAATTCATACATGGCATATTAATTGCACATATTCTTTTTCTGTATTTGAAATGTTTCTCTAGACTTCGTGACCTAAAACTGTCTTCCTAAATTTAGCTGAAAGAACTGCACAAGTAAATGATAATGTATGTGTCACAATATAAGACACAGGCATCCTTTTAAGTGCAAATTTTTGGCTAGTGTGCATTCAGACATTAAAAAATATGAAAATAAATAACCATGCTGGGCTAGGCTCTGTCTTCCTATCAGTCAGAATAGGGTATGAGATTTTTCCACACTCTACAAGTCCTGTCTGCAATTAGAAGAGACTGGCTGGCACAAGGCAATGGCAAGCAGAACTGACAGCTTGTGCTGACCTCTAGGAATTGCACTGTTGCTGAAGAGCCCTGTCATGAGAGCTTCTCAAATGCTCTGGAGAGCTGCAAATCATTCCATTTTCAAAATCATGACAAACTTCTTGGGCTGAAGTAATTAATTTTTTACAAGGTACCTTAAATCCACCATTTAAGTGACACTCAGATTCTTAAAAAAATAATAATAAAAATAAAGCCCCTTGAAAGCCACCTCAATCTACTTTTCTACTATGTGTAAAAGTCATTATGTCCTCATGCTGTAGCATTAAGAATACGATATGACCCCAGAAAAAGTGTCTCAAACACAGGACACAACCACTGCAGGATCCCTGTCCTGTGTTTGTTCAGATGTGTCAGACATAGCAGGCCTATGAGAAAAGCAGGCAGACAAGGAGTGTGTTCTGGCATTTATGTTCATCATCCCAATCCCATCAAGTCAGCAAGACTTGGATTCAGAGCTCAGTTTCTGACTAAAGGGTTCCACTCTGTTTTGAAGACAAAGGCTATTTGCAGGCTCTTTCATACTGTTTCTAAATTGGGAATACATAATTAAATTCCATAAACAAATGCCTGGTACTTATTTTGAGCAGATGAAACTACATGTTGATGATACCTGATCCTGATGTCTTAGAATATTACCAAGAACAAAGTCTGAATCTGAAATGTGTGAGAGCTCCAGATGTGTTCATACTCACAGGAGCATCCAGCACCTTGTACCATAAACTTCCTTATGATTTTTATGCTTTACCCAAACATTGGTAAAAATTTAGAATGGTATAAAAATCCCCAAGGGAAAAATAATTTCATGCCAAGACAGAGCTCAGTCACACCAAATCATAAGAACTCCCACACAAGACATCTAGAAAACCAGAATCAGCACTAGAAGCAGAATTTGGCACCACCCTGCCTTTCATCAATGGTTCTTTGTGTGTTCAGACCCTGGAACTACGTTTCCATCTGGTCCCAAGTACTTCAGTTTTCCCAAGAGCAGAGCACTGAGAATTCAATCACTACACCTCAGGGTGGTTAAATTCTTGGCAGATTGACTAAAAAAGACTTCTGAAAAAGAAATAATAATTTTAGATCCTGATGGGAGGTAAAGACTGGTAAAGCTTTGTTGCTGGAAAGATTTGCATGCATTCAGGAATTATGCAGAATTCTAGCTGCTTTTATTTGTGTTGGTGTGTCTTTTGAAGAGCCCAGTCCACTGAAGTACAGTGTGAAATGGTAAACTGACAGCAAGATATGGCTTTGGACAGGGAACTTACAACATTGATATAGCCAAGAAACATGTTTACTATCAGAATGTGAACTCCAGGAGAACGTGAATTTTAAGTGCCTCTTGATCATGTAAGGCATTCCACGTTCCAACTGTGAAATCTAAAGACTCCATTCAGCTCCATCCAGTCTCCAGACAAAAAAAAGTCCCCATGGCAAGCTAACACTTGAATATGAAGCAAATTTGCAACTATCTGAATATCTGAATTAGACCAAACTCAGTCTGAAACATCAAAACTACCTAGGCATCTATATTTTTGGTTAAGGAGCATTCCTTATCTACCCACCTTAATAGAACCAAAGGACATGGACACTTTCCCCCATGAAAAGTTACTTTGGGATTCAAAAAACAAGCTTTCCTTTATCTGTCTCACCTGCAAGGCTCATTACAACAGATATTCTCAGGGTTTGTTTATTAAATCAGGCTGACAGATGAAAACAAAACTACAATAAAATGAAGCCAGCTGCACTAATACATCTTTTTATGCCAAAGGGTGAGTTGCCAGAATATTTACTGGGAAAAATGCCTAAAATAAAATCGTGGTTACTATACCAAATGATTATGGAAACCCATACCTAGAAAGCATTGAATTTAGTCATACAGAAATGTGCCAGCCACTAAAATGCATTTTCACTGGCAGACAAGATACTTTACAGTATTTCACCATATATATTTTAATTTTTGCTTTCCTTTACCCTTCTATCTCCACGCAAAACTTGCCAACATTTTGTACTTTATTGACTTTTTTTATGGTTGTTTCTTTAACCAGCCTCATTGGTTTTGTCTTGGTTGTAGAAAAACTGATGTTGTTTTAAAATACCAAAATAAAGCAAGCATTTCTCAGCACACTGAACTTGTATCTGCTTACATAAGTGTATCTGTCCCTTCTCATCTCAGCACTCCAGAGCAAGTCTAATGCCAACATATAAACATCCCCGTTGAATTAATTTGTAATGTAAGCCTCTGCATGGAGTAATAAAGAAATATTTCAAAATGAGGGTATCTCCATCTGGTCCAATAACTTTCCATGACAGTGGCTAGTACTGGATGCCTCAGAGGAACATGTTGAGTCTCCTGACAGTGTAGAATTATTTGCTGCCAGGCAGAGATTTTCAAACCTCTTGCCTTTATTCTTTGTAAACACATGAAGAACTTACACTACTTAATTCAGGTACATTTCCTATATATTTCATTTTTCTTCATTCTTGTCCTAGGAAAATTTACCTATCTCTCATACACACATACCCACAAAATAGAGAAATAATGAGTTCAAAAAGGCTATGTGTGATTTATCTCCTCTTCAAAACAGAGTTAGAAGTAAACTCATAGCTTTAATCTCTTTGTCACTTCCTAGGTATCTTCTTTATCTACCATACTTTGTTACTGAAGCTGGGTGATCACTGTGAGCACTCCAATCATGAAAAGTCACTCAGTACCAAATGACTAACACTCCGGTCTGAGACATACGGTCTTCACAAAAAATATTACAAATGTTTTCATAGAAAATATTGACTGAATACTTGTATACTCTCACCTATTTCAAACAAGTAGTAAGAGGATCAAACTCAGGAAATGCAGGGGTGTTTTCCCACCTCAATGTGTTTAGCAGGTGATTTCCTTGAGCTCTGCAGGAGGACCCTTTCCTCAAAATGTTTTGGTGAACTGCAATCCGTCAGCAAAGCACAAATTCATACTCTAACATGGCATTCAGAAAACAATGAAAGGGAAGAAGTTTCAAACATTCCAAGACCACAGTGTCCAAATCAGGTTCATAAAGAAGAGAACAACTGAGTGATTAAGACTAACCTGAATAAGAAGTCATTGGAAAAAACAAAGAGCCTTAAACTTGGACAAATGTCTGATCAGTTTGAGATCTTTTCTATATCAATTGCAGACAAATCTGCAAACTAGGACTGCACAAATAAATATCCTTCTCAAACAAGTATATCAATTACAAATGATATTGTGTAGCTGCAGAAGAAACTTGCTGAAAAAAGTGTTAAAATAGGTCTTCAGCTGGAGACTTAATTCTTTTGCAGGGGGGAGAAATGCAGAGTCAATATGTTTCAAAAAGGTAACAATATTCTTAGAACTAAAAATAGATAAGAAACTGAGAGTGAACATCAGGAAATTAAAACTCACCTGTAAACCAAACCAGCTCCACTGATTGCTGAATATTCAGAGAGGGACCCCATGTTTGTTTGGAAGATCTGCCATCCTGCTTATCACTATGCCACTGGCACAGAGCTCCTAAGGGATCGTAGTGGAAGTGGGTAACTTTATTAGAGCTCTCCAGTTCTCCTTTTGCAGCCTCTTTCTTCACAGGCAGAAGTCTTAAAACTGTGCTCTTGTGTTAACAAGGACTGTGACTGGCTTTCTTTACCTTTGTGGTGCAAATGGACTGGAACCAAGCTGAAAATTAAGCAAAGTGTCAAAAATAAGGAGGAGAATAGAAAAAAACAAAACCACAACATTTCTATTTTATTACCTCAACCTCAGCAAAAGTTGCAATGTCTCGTTTTTAACAACACCATCCCTAAAATGGCAGAAATCCACAAGCAAAAGAAGGTTTCTCTAACCATGTGGACTTAGCAGACAAAATGTAACTTGATTTTTGATCATTTGATTTTGGATCATTTTGTTGTCATAATTACATTGATATTTAAATAATCTGACATTGTTCTCATAGCTTTCAACAGCAAGGGGCATGAAGTATTCACAGGCTATTCAGCTCATGTATTTCAGAAGGCAAATGAGAAATATTTCAATGTCTTTCTTTAAAAGACATTCTAAAAAGGAGACCTAGTGAACGAAGCAGTCTATGGAATACCTCAGCATAAAATTAAATCACAGAAAAATAATTTGTAGTAAGGAGTGTACTTTGGGCCAATAAGAATAAAAAAAAAAAGAAAGAATCATGTTAGTAGCATTAAAACTGGGCCATCTGGAGTTGAGCACTGCGTTGTCCTCCCACCCACTCGCTCGAGGCTTATAAACATCACAATTGTAAAATCATAATTCTAGAGGGAGTAGAAACTGCCCCAGGTAAGCATGGCCCTGCTAAACCAAGATGATTTAGACCTCAAAAGTAAATAGGCCACAGCTAAACAAGCTAAAGGAATTAGGATAAAATAAGGTAACACCAGAATGGCAACAACTTCAACAATCTGAAAATCAAGAACAATGTTTGCACTCCTGTGGAGATTTTCAAGGACACAGAAAGAAAATTGCAACCTGTAATAAAATACTGCTTCTGTTTGTGTGGTAGGAGGTACCATATTGCAGGACTGCCAGCAACATGCTTTTCCTCTTTCCTCAGACATGAGAAACACAACCATCGTCTTTGTGATTTGTTTTTTGGGGGGTTTTTTGGTGTTTTTTTCCCCTAGAATTAGGCCTCCATTATGCAGTTTCTTACTGCAAACAGTGACACTAATCTTAGAGAATCCTAGGGATGGCAAACAAGCAGAAGAGATATTCCAGTTTCAACAAAGCAGGTGGGTAACCTATTTCCCCACAGGCTAGTACATTTTGACAGCTTCTCCTCTCGAAATCTTCCCTCACGTCTGATCTGCTACTCACTAATTACTTGTCTTCTTGCTTAGTCCCATGTGTTCCCCCTCTCAAAGTCTGGGATTACTGCTTCGCTTATTTGCTGTTTTAGAATAGTCTGTTCTCTGTGTTCTGAGAGAGCAGGATACTTTTGTGCACTGCAAGAAGGCAAGCAAAATTCAGGCAAGACATTAGAAAAAAAGTCCAGCAGTAAGAACAGTGAAGCACTGATGTAACAGCAAGGAAAAAGCAGGGTCTACTTAAAGCATTAGGTGTTTTGTTCTCCTGTTAAGCCTTAACAAGCTTTGAGTGGAAATCAAGCATCATTTTACTGAACTCAGCTAGTTTAGAAGTGTTCTGTATCTGTAAGGATAATTCTATCCTAATTTGGGTAAGGTGTTATTGTAATATACCAGGAGAGTTATTACCACTGCCAAAGTTACTCAGCACTAAGGGAAAAGCCACCTCTTATACTCAGCATATGGTCCAGTTAACAGATGGAACCCCATCATCCCCAAGGACACCCACTATGCAGTACCTGTCTTGGGAGGCTTCAGTCCTAGAGGTGGCAGCGGAAACATCTGGTACATCTGGGTACCAACATCTATGAGACTGAAAGGAAGTAGCTTCAGATAAGGAAAATCACTGCCTACAGATCTATGTAATATTCTCATCTATTTTCAGCTGTAAACAGTGGGAAAAACAAGGGTGGGGAGGGGGGAGGAAGTGTTCCTGGGAAGCAAGTATTTTCTGAGTGGTATTGATAGCATCATCTTTTGAAGAGAAAATATGTTGTCTGTGTCATGATCATAACAACCTCAGGGGACAAAACCCTCTATTCTCTTCAAAAATAGAATAAAAACTCAATTCACATTATGTTGCTCCAGAATTATGGTTGCGTATCTCCTTTGATTTATGTGCATTTTTCTATAAACAGATTAATGGTCAGCTTATTCGTGACCAACATAGGCAAACACAGCAGATTATTTATGATTTAACCTAGTTATGGAAGAGCCTTGATTAGGAGCAAGTGCTTACTTAGAGGTGCATAGTTGTTTAAGCCTTGTCATCACTACTTATTGCCAGACTAAACAGGTAATTTATTTTTACTTAAACCATCACATTGGTCTGATATTTATCACCATGGGGCATATTCAAACTGATAATACAACCTTTTAGGAGAAGCATGAATCTGTTCTATGAAATAGGATGGAAAGAGAAATAAATAAAATGAGAGTGTGACACTTTTTAATACTAAAATAAAACTGTAATATTTGCAGATACTGGAGTCGTGCCAGAGGAACTTAGTACATCATCTGAAGAAAGGCAATTCCAGTGCAGTTATTGCTCTGCTGAACTGACAGTGAGACTGTGAACACGGATTTATTACATCCCAAATTCATTGATATCACTGATAGCAAGGCCTGAGAAATGCGTTCCTGAACTCAAGAAAGTTTATGTCACCAAGTTATCAAAAAAAAAAAAATTAATATGTATTCTTTCAGCCACAAAGACTTCTTCCTATTTTCTTAACTTCTTCTCCTAATTAATTATGTAAATACTTTTTTCCCAATTAGGTCACTCTAGATGATCTATCTTGCCCATTTTTGGCTTAGGTGTCACAACTCTAGTCCTTCAACTGACCCAAATTTCAGAAAGCATTTGCTAACTAGACAAGTCGACCACAGGGAAAACTTGTATTTAAAAATGACTCTATGAGCAGAAACAATAGAAGTTTGTTCTTCAGAAAAAAAAAAAAAGAAAAAATCTTATCATGTACAACAATATAAGCAAAGCATGGTCAGTAACAATCTTCCTATACAAATGCATAAAGCTTTGTCATGCTCATCCTGTCATTAGAAATGTGAAATAAATTTTATAAATGTTAAATAAATAATCAGCCAAAACACCTGTTTCAGACATCAATTTGTAGCAACTAAATTAGCCATCATACACTTGGCACTCACAGCATTTTCATGGCTTTTCTTATAAAACCTTTGCAATTATGCGTTTGAAAATACTGTTCAAGTATAACTTTACAAACATGGGTATTACCAGAATTATTCTTTGCATGCCCTCTGTCACTATAGATCTTTCAGACTACTGAATGCAGTTACTGGGATGAAGGTTGGTACAATGAAAGTATTGTTTAATCTCCAGGGAGAGCATTGTCCTAAACGACATCACTATTCAATGAGGGTACACACTGGATTATAATGCAGAACTTATATTCAATTAAACCTTGAGGTCTGTTTGTAACTGTAACACAAACTTCTAAATTGATGATTTGGTGTATCTTCTTTAAGGTCTGGCTTTTGAGCTTTGGTTTCTTTTTTGGGGGAGTGGAAAGAGAATACTTCTACATTCTAATAGCAGAAAGTTAATTATTTGATCTTTTAAACATGTAGGTTCTGGTGTCCAGAACGAATTCCTAGATAATGTCAAAGAATGCAAAAGGGAATATTAAATATGATTATAGAAAATGACTATGCCTTGGGTAGAGTGAAGGAAACACAAGCAAAGTTTTTTTTCCACAGAAATATTAGGGTGCTTTTCACTGTGTTATTGGAAACACAGGAGATGCCTCTGACATTTGTGGCTACAGAATAAAGGGAAGGGCAGAACCTTGCAAAGCCCAGAGCAGCTTCTCAGCTGGGTAATCTAGCCAAGGGAGAGTACTGCACTCAGGTAACTGCTGTTCTCAGGAGATAATTCTGATACTACAGATAGTTCTACTTGCTGCTGCACTACAATAAAATATTTGTTATCATACCTGAAAAATCAGAACAGCAGAATCACTGACATGCCTAACTTTAGACACACTTGTTACATCCTCATAAACCATACCATTGTCATTATCAGTGATCTGTTTAATTAACACTTGCCATAACTAAAAGTGAATATACTTTGTTGTGTTTGCTGGCTGCATTAATAAACACATGAGGTTTAGGACACACAGAATGAAAAATGGAAATGCCTGGAAACAGAAGGTATTTGCAGAGAAGACCCAAGTTCCAAAGTGTGCTCACTTCTTGTATGCTATTGTATGGTTTCAATTTCCTCATACAGAACTTTATATCAAAAGTAAACACACAGGAGGAAATGGAATAATACTAGAGGAAAACCAATGCAGGTGAAAAGAGAATTCAGGCTCCTCAGTCTGACCTTTACAGCACCATAAACATTTCTCTTCATATCTCAGGGTAAAAAAAAATAGCAGAGGCCATTAGGGATTCAACCCTGTTCCAATACAAATTGAACTCACACAAATACAGCAAGAAAAAAGGAGAGTTAGGAATGGTTGGGAAATAAGAATCCAAGAAACATTATTTTTCCTCCTGTGCTTCTATGAAAATATTTAAGAAAATATGGTTTCCATTACAGCTATGCAACAATTTTGACGTGTGCACAAGGGACAAATAATAGTAAAACTTTAATTCTGATTGTATTTAATTACAATTTTGCAAGAGTATGGTGGGAATATCTTTTTTTCCCATTGATTCCTCAGCATCTACTATAACCTGAACCAAAGGAAGCAACAGCTTCCCATCACACACAGAATGATCCCAGGCCACATGGAATTGTCTGCCCAGTCAGAGTTTCCTGTTTGTGTGTTCTGGTACTATTTCCAGCAGCAGGTCACTGAAGAAGGCTGCCCATGCATCAACAGCTGCTGTTAACGTTGCAAGTCACAGGAAGGCAAAGGTTTAGCTTGAGGCAGGTAGGAAAAATATCTCATGATGGAGACATAAGGAATCCAAAATGCTCCTGCCCTGTTTTGATCCAACAGAGGTTGTTCAATATATTGACATGTAGGCAGAAATTGAACCTTACATACTAGAGATGAGTCTAAGACATGTGATCATCTTTGTCAAATTCCTCATTGCTATGTAGTAACAGAACACTGTTCCAAAGACATGCCCAGTATTTCATTTAACATTATTTCACTATGGCATCAAGAATGACTGATCCAGTTATTCTATTGTCCTCTGTGACTGGTTGTATGCTGTTTCCTTTTAACAGTAAGGTTTGTTTTTTACTCAGCCTTTACAAAAGTAATTAATCTCCATTAAACATGTTTTAGTTGCATTTAACATTACTTGTCCCCCAGCTCTGTACTCACACATCAAATTCTCACTTCAGGAGAATATCTATCATTTCTTTACTTCACTGGCTACCAAGGATGCAGCTTAGAAATCATATAAATTCTGTCCTTAGCTACAGATTTCAGAAAAGTAGTGTAAAATTAAATTGATTTTTTATAGAACTGTATTTTATAAAGATATGGGTGCTATCTAACTAAATCTTGATCACTTAAATTGATTAAAGCTCCATCACCTAATTACATTTGTGGAATGCATTGCTGCAAAATACAAGTATTTTTTAGTGGTGAAAGGATGTCTTCTTTTATCCAGTTAGCAGACAGAGATTAACTATAAGAGCAGAGTATATAGTGAGCACAGGGACCACAGTCTTTATTCATCCAGAGTACAAGTTCAAGATGTAACCTTATATCCATGCTTCAAAATCTCCCAAACCTCTATGCACTATTTTAATAAAATATTAACATGCCCAGCATGAACCAGCTGGCACCCTATGGCTCATTTAGAGGGTGCTGTTCCCAGTGTATTTCTGCCTGAAGAGTGTATTTCTACAGAGCAATTGTTGAGGGCACCAGTGGTGCATACAGCAGTTTTCTGTTGCCTAGAATTTAGCTGAATTTTTGCATTATCATTTCCAAGGTTAATGTCTCTCAGGCTTGGTCTCTCCTTCTGGGGAATTTAAAAAAAAATCAAGGATAATTGTTCCACCTTTATCAAGAATGATGACAGGGAAAAGTAGGTAACTGCCTATTATCAAGAATATTCTATGTATGAACTTGAACAGACTTTTGGTGGTGAAAGGAAAAAAACCGAACCACCACTGGAAAAGAAAAAAATCTGCAAGAGAAATTGCCTGAAGATTTGACCAAACTGAACTCTCCAGAAATCACCAGCAAGTTTGACAGTATGACACACAGACCTGAACTCTGACCCAGACAATTTGCATATATTATTCACTAACTGTGCTTCACGAAGCTGATCAGGAATTTGCTGATTGACTTTTATTAGAAGTTTTTATTAGAAAAGTTACTGTCAACACCTAAAAGTGACAGGGTTACCAGTTTCAGTGCACAGTCAAGAGAGAGACTTACAGTTGAATGGCTCCCCATGATGTAGAAAGGCCACAGCTGACTCTCTGCTTTCCTTACAGCTCTCATGCAGTTGGGCTGCTCAGGAACCCACCCTGGGGCACAGTGACCCAGAGCAGCTCCTCAGGTATTTACAACAGAAAGGGCTGTCACAGCTGGGCCCTCAGCTGGGTCTGCTCCGTGGCCAAGTGGACTGCAGCTGTCTGTGTGAAAGAGGAAAGTGGGAAGCAGGACCTCTCTGGTCTAGAGTTAACGAGCTTAATTTTTGTATCTTTTTGAAACAAGGTTAAGTAGTTGAGAAACTGGAAAAAAAACACATCTGACAGAATCAGACATAAAAGTCAGACTTCAGATACTATACCCTTCACTCCCATTTATACAATCCCTTTTAAATAGTCAGGTTGGTATATCTGAGTTCTAGAATGAGATCTCCTGTGTTACAAGCAAGTGCAGCACCTTCCAACTTGACTTCCAAGTACAAAACCCAACACACAACCTTTCAGCAGTCACACGATACAAAGCAGCTTGTAGCACTCTGCACTGTTTGAAATTAACATTCTATTTGCAGAGTCCAATATAAATCAGGAGTAGCCCTATATACTCCTTTCATTTTGATGGAAGTCAGGGTCTAGCCTGAAAGTCTGTGGTATTCACTGACTGCAAAGTAAGAATGACAATATGATTTGGTGTAGGCAAAGGGGAAAGCAGAATCCCAGGGGAACCTGGAATTTGGTGCTTGGAGCTGGACTATTAGACCTTCATACTGTGACTGGAGGGCCTGTTGCAAGGATGTGCACTTACTAAAACTGGCAAAACTTGATACAGCTGCACTGGCCCACTCTGCATGTGTGAAAGTCATAAAAAATATCATTAAAAATGAATTGCTTCATATCCCAAGAAACTCTTCCAATATAGTAACGTTTGATTAAATGATACTGCATAAAAGCACACAGACAGCCTGAGGAGATCGGGCTGGCAATGGCAAATGCATGATTACACTATCCATTTCTTCCATTTCCCCTTGGTGTTTATTGCAGTTGTTTCTCATTGGTAAATGAATGGAAATATATTCCATCATTTTAAATTAAATTTGGTGAATTTTAGTACTCATGAATCTCAAAGACAAATTGCAGCAGCTGGAGCCACAGACTAAGAAAAATTATGCTAAAATGGTCTTAAATTATCCCACAAAAAAACCTCAGAAATGTCACTCCCTGGGAATAGCTCCTGTGGAAACTGTCATCAAGAAAATGGGAGGAAGAAGGAAAGACTATCACAAGTGGTTTTATTTCAAAGAATTGAAATGGAGTCTTAGTTGTTCTTCCCCAATGCAAAAGTGTGAACCTTGTGGCTTCATTGCTCTTGTGTGCATTTCTACTTATTTCACTTCAAAGCAGAAATAACAGTATTAACTTTGCTTTCATATCAAAAAGGAGTTACTGTGAACATATGGGAGCCATTTTTAACAAATTTATCTTTCTCATTTCTTCTACTATCATGGAGAGTCAGTGGAACTTTTTCTTTTCATAATATGTAAAGCCAAATAAGGTTTTTCTTTATCAATAAAGTATGAAAATATCTAATAATATATTCTTTTTAGAGAATTACAGTAATGACAACTTTTCTTCTGGAACTCCAGTGTAGAAGTAACCTGAGCAAGCAAATAGTACAGGCTAAAGAAAATTTGATCATTCCCCCCACCCCCTCCCAATTGGCCGGTAAAGTGAAATGAACATTCTATCTAATGAAATCTAAATTTCATCTAGACATAACCACCATACAGATAACAAACCTGTCTATAGGAAGGTGGGGTTTTTGCCAGCTGCAATGTCTAGAATATTTCACAGCTTTTTTTACAATCTGCTTCTCGCCAAGATTTTCCAGGTGCTGCTATTTTGGAAGGCAGACAAACCCACTTTTGGAAAGCAGACTGGAAACCAGGAGCGGGCAGCACGCCAGGGTCTCGTCTGAAGAGAGGGGCCCCAATTCTCTGCAGAACACGGAGGGTGCTGTGCCCCACACTTCAGACCCTTCAGGAATCAAAGCCCTTCTCAGGTTTATCTTCCTGGTAATTTATAATTTGCAGTGTGCTGACCAGCCCTTCATTCATTCTTTTTGTGGACAAATATTACATTTACCTGGATCTCAATAGCCCTAAGGCTCTCCCCAGAGACCTTGCTGTCTGCTGTATCTGTCATGTGTGCTCCCCACACCTCCTTTCCCATCAAGCCATTTTACAGCAATCATCCTTCATACACCTGCCCCTAAGTTACAGAACTCTCTGAAATAAAGACTAGTTTGCATTTGCAGAAACAACCCCTATCTTGTTTATAACAACACTTAAGAAATAGGCAAACAGCTGGAGGCAACAGAAAGCTCTTGATGTTATACTAACACAACTTACACAAAACATGCAATGATAGAATTAAATAGAATTCAAGCACTATAGAAAATTGAGATAGATTGAGTTTTATCATATTTCCAAATACTTACTTGTAACTATTTTGATAAGCATTATAATTTTCTTAGAGAATCACTTTTGTTTCTCTGGAGAAACCCTTAAAGGAAGCTCCATGTCCAGTGCTGAGATAAAAAATAATTAAAATCTATATATTTAGTAACAAGAGAAAAACTATAGTGTTTGTAAAAAAAAAAAGGTAGATTATATACAGATTATATATCAATAAATTTGAATATCAGTTAATTGATTCCAGTAGTTCTGAGGTGTGTCAGAATTCTCCACTTTTCAGTAGAGGCACAGCAGTTTTTGTTACTGCTGTTCTTCCTTCCCTTGTTTCTACCAAAGACATTATTTTCTTGATGGGTTTACCTTTCACTTGAAATGCTGCTGCATTTATCTACTTCTAATTCACACCTTTCTGTTATTAAATTCACTCCTTTCTGTCCAACTTCACCATTTTCTCTGATTCTGGAAACAGTGATTTTTATGATAGCATTTCAGATTATTTAATCTAAAGCAGCACACTCACCCAGCAGAGAGATGTCACCACAGTATGAGACCCTCAGCCAACAAAAAAAGGCTTCTTTCCCTTTGACAGAGGAAAAAAGTAGACAGACATCAACAGGAACCAAATCAGATATTTTGCCTAAAAAATTCTATTTTAATTGCAATTCTTCCACTGTGTGCTCCATTATTTTTATTCTATAAACTTCCCCCACTCCTTTTTTTTTTCTCCTTAGAGCTAAGCAGAAAGTTTCTGGGTTTAATTTTTTTAAAATTTAGGATTTCTGCATTAATCTGTCTTTTCAGACCAACCATTTGGAATCCATTAGCCCACAACGAAGATGTCCTTCCCCTTTTAAAGAAACTGAATTCATTATTTATACTTTCAGGCCACAGTCATTAATTCCCTGAGTGGATGAAGCATGGTTTAGGGCAACAAATAGTCAGCATATGTTCTGGGCATTTTTTTTCCCTAAAAAGAAGCAGACCTACATTTGTGTAATTTCTCATCTGCTCTTGGGTAGCTTCAGCACTACCATCTGGGGAGAAGCAAGCTGTTTTATCAACAAACATTGAGCTGTATTCTCAGGGGGAAAAAATAATAGGAAAAGGAACAAATTTCAATGAAGGGTTTCATGAATAGGCTGTCTGGATTAACCATTACACAAGCATCTCCTTTTTCCTGGAAAAACACACAAAAAGAATGCTTGTTTACAATGCTAAACAATGTTCTAGTTCCTGCTCTCACCAAATTATCTTTGATTCTGAAAGATAAGAAACAAATATGCTGTTTATTTTCATATTTAATAATGCTTGTTTACCTTACAATATGTGTTCTACGTTTTGTACATCATCTTGAAAAATAATAATTGGATAGAGAAATTAGTTCTTGGAGGATTAATTGCTTTTTTGATGGTCTTGTTTGGTTTGGTTTATTATTTTTAACTTTTAATGAAAGATAATGACATCTTTCTTCACAAAAATTATGATTTTAGGAATTTTTTTTTTAATTCTAGATATCTGAACACATTGATCAATGACCTTTGCACTAAGAAAATTAACTTCCTTAGCCAAAAAAAATTTCCCCAAAAACATTTTCTGAACAAATGAACATATATTTTTATTTGAAGTTGATAGTGAAAATTTCATCTCTGAAGAGTAAAACTAAGAAATGTTTAATGAAGAGATTTAGTGAATCAGAAATCTCTTTCAACTAGCTTAAATAGAAAAAAAAATCAATAAAACACTAGACTAAAACAAGGGTAGGTAATAAAGGTGGAGCAAAAAAGCCAGTTTGGATACTTAAATAAAAAAAAAATCAAAGAAGCCACAGCCCAGCTGGAGCTAAAGAAGAGTCACAGGAAGGGACTCTACAGGTATTCCAGTTGCAAAACAAATTTGAGTGAAGTGAAGGTCTGTTGCTGGATGGAAGAGACAATGTGGTTACAAATTATGCAGGACACAGTTAATTAGTTGATAACCTTTTTGGTTTGATCTTTGAAGGAAAGCTGACCCTTGACAGCCTCCTCCAGATGAATCAGCACATTTTGGAAAGGAGAAGGAAAATTTACAGCGAGGGAGCAACAGATTAGAAACTCCATGAAAAAGTTTCTTTCATTCAAATCCACAGGGCTGGATGGGATTCCCATGAGGGTGTTGAACATGTTGGCTGAACGCAAAAGTCACTCTTAGTTTATCAAAGGTCACATTCCTATCAGACAACTCCTCAGAAAACAGAATTCTACAAGTCTAAAGACATGGATGGAAATGAACCCGAGATGGAGACGCCCAATCTGCCCTTCAAAAATTATCACAAAACCAGATGAAATATATTTGCCCTTCAGTAAACAGTAAAACAGGCTGGAAGGGCTGGCTGGTGTGAGGGCAGCAGCCAAAACAGTGATGTGTGGGTCAGACCAGACACAGCAGATGACTCAGTTCTTTGGCCTGCTGTGGGGTCTAACATGAATGGGGAGTTCATTCTTCAACACCCACCTGCTAAAAATGTCAAATTTAGTGGGTCTCCCCAGGAACAGGTAGGATTTAGGACATTTTCCACTGATTTCTGTGGCTTTGAGGCAGAGAAATGTTACTTTAATTTTGGATAGGATGAGCAATAAAGACCATTACTGGCAGAAACAGCTATTAAATCAGTACTGAAGGCCAGTAACTCAGAGTCAGTGTGTCATTTTCCATCCAGTAATTCTGGATACAACATAAAGATCATTCATCCATCACAATGAGCCACTTTTTAATTATTCTTAATAAAACATATGATATAAACATCGAAAACCCAGTTTAACACTAATTTTTTTGACTTTCTTTTAAACAAAACAGCTTGATCTTTAACAGGTGAAACTTTATAGGAGCTTTCTGCCAGTGAGGCCACCTGTGAGAAGTCACCCTCACTTGGCTGTGAGTGTGCAATACAAAACATCTTAAGTTTCTGCTAAATAAACACTTGCAAATTGTACATATGATGGTTTTTTAAGCATTTTCTCTGCCAAACCCACTGCAATGCTAAATGTAGCAATGTGAACATATGAGGGAGTGTTGACAGCCAGACTCAGCTGCCTTTAGGGAACCTTGCATCTGGATCCTTCATGAAGTGCAGCAGTTGACCAAGAGCTGGAGGCTTACTAGGCTAAAAATAGAGCCCCTTCTGTTTTGCTTGAGGAGCTACCATCATGCCACAGCATGCTCTGGTAATGTCTCCATAGCGCTGGCAAGCACACACTGACCTCCCCCCTCAAGGTGGATAAACAAGAGCTACAGTTGCAGGAGAGTGTCCTACACAACAGCTGAGATGAGAAGACTCACTGACACACGAGGTCTCAGCTGCTCCCTTTTCCATGGGAAAAACAAAAGTGTCTGTGTGAGTAAGAGGCAAGTCAAAGAAAACGATTCAGTAACACCAGTTTCACTAAGAGAACTGAAAATTTCAGTATCATCCAGGCAAGAATTCAAGGGGAATCACTAAACAAGTATTCTTTAGGTTCAGAAAAAGGGTTTCCTTCTGACTGCAGATGAGGGATAAAAGAGGTGGTGCATCATGTAAATAATATCACTGCCACTTCTGCAGTAGTGCCCTGGGACATTGATCCTGCTGGAATTCCTCTCTGATAGTACAGACTATCAGGCTGCCCATAAAGACAGACACCTCCAGAAGGTGGGCAGGTTAAGTGGTATCATTTGTCCTTTGGAAGTGCCCATTTCTCTGCAATAATTACAAAAGGAATAGGGCAATGAACTGAGATTAGGTCTATCATCTACCCCAAGCAATATTCCTTGTTGTAAGATAAAGAATAAACTAAAATTCTGAGGGTTTCAAACAAGGGAAGGGATATGGTCAAGCACAGAAACAATCAAGAGTCCTAGTAACATAAGATGTTATAGCCATGATGAGTTGTTTTAAAACAGCATACACAGAATAAGATCAGATCCTCCTCACTTCATTCTACTGTACAGAAATTTTGAGTGAATTACAAAGAAATTTTAAAGAAATTTTTTTCTAAACAGGGAGTGTAGGATTTTCCCCCCAAAATCCTCTTTCTGCCTCTCCCCATGAAGAACACCAAGTATGTATTTAGGAACTAGTTCCAGCAGTGCTGGTGATTTTTTCCAACAACGTTCTTAAGGAGCGTAAAACCCCAGACCAGCACATTCTGAAGTATTTATCGTCCAAGGGATCAATACACCTCAGGCAATGGAGAATCAGTGGGGTCTTTTCACAGAAATTATCAACACTGAACAGACTGTTGGTCCCCTTGTCCTGCATAAGCCACGATTACAAAGTAGAACTGTCCACATAGACACTAAGGCCTCAAAAATTTTCTCTATCCAAATTATTTAGTGAATCCCCAGAGATATTTCTCAGACTACTCAAGAATTCACATATCAAAGGCCCAGGAACACAACAGGAAAAAATATGAAAAAAAAATCACTACAAATTGCTATGATTTTTGGAAGGCAAAACTGATACAACAGAAGTCCTATTAACTTCCTCTATTCTGAGAACAAGTTCAACCTGTAAAGGCAAAAAAGGGGGAACAGGAAACAAGCCATAAACTCTGCTTGCACAGCATAATGGGGAACGCTGTAATTGGTTTTTTCATTTAGCAGCAAGCCCTCCAAATGCAGACAAACCTTTTCACTTATCAGTGAGGAAGTCTCTGTCTCTCTGTGACTTATAGTTCCAATGGAGAACACTCAGCAATGAATCCAATTGAGAAGAGGGAATCTTATGGCAAATTAATCATGTTGAAAATGATAGAAATTAATACTATCTTGGGAATCTCCCTGTGTTAGGAAAGGTAGATATATTCTCTTTTTTATCATTCAACAACTCAGCTAATTAAAGAATGGCTCTCTGTGACATAGAATAGGAATGTGGCTAGGAGTTACAGTTTAATTTCAAAGAACACAAGTAAGATTACATTTACAGTTTTTTGGCATAGTTCTGCTAATTATCATTGTGTTTCATTACAAATTAACAGCACATCATTCAGTGGCCTCTTGCAGGTACTGAGAATATGCCATGAACAGTATGAATGTCCTGGCTGACAACAAATGTGTGACACATTTTTCCAGCACTGACTATCTAATCTTTTCTGTATAAATCATTTCATTATCTCCTACAATCGCATCCCTGCTAAGGAAAAAGGGAAGTTTTGAGCTCACAGTGCAGTTGACATTTTTTTAAAAAATGGCCTGAAACCTATTTCTGTGATTATATAATATCTTGCAGATGACATCAAGAAGTTAATGAAATGGAGACTAAGACTTGAGGTTGGCTCTTTCACATACAAGATGACAGAATTGATGTAGCATCCTGGACTATTCTGAGGCAAGCAGACATTAGAAACCCAGATGTCAACAGGCATTTAGTA
This sequence comes from Pithys albifrons albifrons, assembly GCF_047495875.1. Classification (NCBI taxonomy): domain Eukaryota; kingdom Metazoa; phylum Chordata; class Aves; order Passeriformes; family Thamnophilidae; genus Pithys; species Pithys albifrons. The sequence continues at coordinate 59,129,666 of NC_092463.1, read as the reverse complement.
AATACAGGCAAAGAAGACCCAACCAAAAGCAAGTAACATGTTAAAATCCACCTTTTAGTAGATTTTGGAAAAAGGAGAAATAGTACTAAGAAAATGAGAGGTAATTTTTGCCTTGCCAGCAATCCTCATGTATGTCTCCCAAAACTGTTGTACACCTCCTGTCACAATCTGCTAAAAAATTATCATGGGAACCACCTTCTACTTATTCTTACATCTTTAAAATAACATCAGAGGCACATTGAAGAGAGCATGATCCACATTTATTCAAAGAAACACACTGAAAATCAAATAGTTATGGCTGTAGGTGTGCTTTAAGAAGAAACATCCATGAAATATGTTCAATATCAGTGAAACAACAATATTAATCACAACCTCATGTCCTGTACAGACAGCTAACCCACCTTGGATTCCTGTGGGACAACACAGTGACACTGGCGGGTGATGCTATTAACGAAGAAAATTAAAGGACAATTGGAGTACAAATTGGAGTAAAGGGCAAGGAGTTAAAGATGAAATAATAAATCACAACACTGGCAGTAAAATACGTGCTGTATTTTTATTGCAAGAGTCCTTTGACAATAAAATGCCTTTGTTATTATCTCGGCTTTAATTGTCTGTCCTTGAACTTTCTTGTAACTATTTACTCTAAAAGAGCACACAGAGGTGAGATTATTTATGAAAGCTATCACTCTCATTTGTATTGTGCTCCTATACTCCCAGCATTTTGACAGCACTGATTTGATCAGCAGTGGCTTCACAATCTAGTTCATAAGCTTGGATTTTTGATCTCTACCTCTTTTTTTCCCAATGTTTTCACACACCTCGAATTTTTACTTACTTGAAGTTTGGGTGACTGCAGCAACATCTGTGGCTTCACTCAGCATTCAAAAACACTTTCATCAGTCAGCTAAAGCCCTCTATAAAAATGCAGCTAGCAGTGTTATACTACAGAATCATAGACTGGGTAGAGTTAGAAGGGACCTCTGGAGATCATCCAGTCCAACCCTCCTGTGCAGGCAGGTTTGCCTCGAGCAGGTTGCACAGGACCATGTGCAGGCTTTGAATATCTCCAGAGGAGACTCCACAAACTCTCTGGGCAGCCAGTTCCCATGCCCTGTAAGCTCCAAAGTAAAGAAGTTTTCTTCATACATAGAGGGAACTTCCTGTGTTTGAGTTTGTGCCTGTTGCCCCTTGTCCTGCTGCTGGGGCACCACTGAAAAGAGTCTGGCCCAAGCCTCTTGACACCCACCCTTAAGATATCTGTGTGCATTGGAAGATCCACTGAATCATCTCTCCCTACTGAGAAACATGGCATGGAAGGGAAAAGAACATACAGATCTTCACGTGTGCCATTGTTCTTGCTCACCAACCATCACAGTATTTAAGCAAAAATGCTGTAATAGATGGAACTGTACTGTTCAGCTGTGGTTCTCCACACTAGTAGGTTCTGGGAGAAGCCTGTATGAAACAAACACATATCTCTCATTCCTGCTGCACATTTCCCAAAGCACCCACTTAGTTTAGTCTTCCCACAGTGCTAGACCACTGAAATATCAATCCCTGCCCTCTTTTTACTATCAAGGTGCCAATACAAACATCTTGTTTCAAGCTCATGACTTGAACTAAAGTATAGGATTCATTCTACCTGACAGAGCATTCATAACAGATACGTCAGGACAGCTTGGAAGAGTAACATATCCAGGTTGTGAGGGATGGCTACTGAAGTCTTTTAAAAAAAATTTTGTGGTGTCTGTGACTGATTTGCAGTCTTTTTATAAATGCTGATCCCAATGTGGGATGAAATTTAATTACTGGGGAAAAAAACTTCTTGGCTATGCCAGCTCATCTAAGATAAGGCAGGTCAGTGATGTTCCTGTTAAATTAATACCAGAGTAAAGTACAACACATGAAATAAACTGATCAACTGCATAAATGAAGAAAAAAACCCACTACTGAGGTCTGTAAGTCCTCAGAAAAGAATCTGAGGTTCAAGAAATTAATCTGAACACATACGAACCAAATCAAGTTATTATGAAAAATGGCAAACCATGTAATGAAAAAAAAAACAGAATCTCTCTGTGTAAGACTCAGAAAGCAATTTGTTTCTTCTGTTTGACTTTGGAAAGGTACAAACTAAATTCTGTATCTGGCTATGACCTACAGAGGTCAGAATCAATGAGAGAAAATCCAATCCAAAGAAGGATAAAAAGGATCAAAGGTTTAGGAGTCACAAATTGTGAGTAAAGACGAAAAGATTGGGAATGTTTGGTTTAGGGAAGGGAAAACCAAAGTAGTAGACACAGTAGCAATTTTTAAAATCCCAAAGGTTGCTAGAAAGAGAATGCTAAAAAGCCTGTTTTACCATTATAATCAAGGACAGAAAAAAATCAAACACCTAAACTGCAGCAAGAAATATTATGCTAAACTTCCATTTTCTGTGTAAAACTTTTCACATTAGATATAAAATATTAATAAATTGTGGTGAGGATTTGTAACATGTATTGGAGGGCTTTAAGTATGGGAGGGCTTTAAGCAGATACTACATAAAAATCTATAAGACACACACATGGTTGTTGTTGTTGGCCTGAGAGAGAAGGAATCTACACACCAAACTCTTGGTCCTTTCCAACTTTACATGTATATAATTGAATCAATCGTTTACATTTAATTATTACTACATCATTAGCAATTTTTTGAATTATCACTAAGAATCTTCAGAGCAAAAGCCCCATTTCAAGAATAACTCAAATCTTCCCTATTCTGCATCTTTTGGGGCAGAAGATGAGGCCACATTGTCATGTGTGATTTGCCTTGAAGACAAGGCAAAAATGTAAAACACACAAATTAAATAATAAAAATGCCCATCTTCTCATTTTGAGGCATTATGACATGCTAAAACACCCTGTGTTAGCTCATCCAAGGTAGGCAAAAGAAGGAAAAAGTAAAAAGAAAAGAAAAGGAGAAAAATTGTTCAGATATCCTACCTGACACAAGCTCCCAGTTCACTGTCTAAACAAAGCCTGAATTCAGTAACACTCTCTAAAAGAATGTAAAGCTGGTACGCCTGATTGCCGACAGATCCTGCAGCAGGGGAGTAAAAGCAAGCTGACATCATCCTTTCTGAAATATTCTGAGGCTTTCATTATAACTTGAGTATAAAAATGGCCTCTAGACAAAAACTTTGCATGTAGACCTAGAACTATTTATACTTTTTCCTAAAATAAACCAAGGGCATTTCTCTGTCTCTAATGGTAAGTTTTCTGCTTGAATGAGTTTTCATGACTATATGAAATGCTGTAGAATATAACAGTCATGTCAAGGGTGCAGCAAGAACAGTCACATGGGGGAAGAAAACCTCAGTGAAAGCTTCCTGTGCTTCATTCCACACAGAGGCTGTTGTGAAAGCACCTCTAATACCAGCTGCTGTTCTGGGACCACCAGTGAAAGCTTCCCGTGCTTCATTCCACACAGAGGCTGTTGTGAAAGCACCTCTAATACCAGCTGCTGTTCTGGGACCACCTCAGAACACAGGGAGAACAGGTAACAAACTATTTTCAGTCCTGATTTCATTTCTTGTTTCTCTTCATGAAGGAATTAGTGTGTTGAATCATGGGAAATTGAAAGGGCACACATAATTTCCGTGATTTCACTGAGCCTTATTCTTTGAATTTCACAGGACTGCGGAGTTTGTAGATCCACATTAAATGGGATTAACACTGGGACTACAATGTAACAAAGGAAGCATCCTCTGTTTCCAGAAATGGCTGGTGAATATTAATATTTGCTATTTTCAGTTTACTACAGTGAAGTATTATGTCAAGAAAAGAATATTCATAAGCAAGATATACTTCTGAAACTCCTGCATCTACAGAAAAATCGTAATGATGACCAAACACCAACTTTGACAAGAGCAAAGTCTTCTATGAAGTCTAGTTCTTTACTCACTAGTTACCCATGAAAACAGATTCAAAATGGGACATCTCCGTAGGACATAAATATTTAAAGTACCATACGATAAACATACACAAAATTAATGGTAAAATATTCTCCTTAACACATTTCCAAAGCTGTGAAACTTATCAGTGAACATTTGCTTAGAAGCATTTGTCTTTCCTGTCACTTACTCTCACAAAAAACCAGGTTGCACATGAGAAGAGGATAGTCTTGCTTTATGTGAAGTAATATAAAAAAGTTTCAGCACTGCAGTTTCTTACACTCTGCAAGTCACTTTCAAACTTTTAAAGCCACTTTAATGCTTGGCTTGACACTTAAGAATCAGTTTAAGTATATTCTCCTAATACAGAAATAGAATCCTATTTTTTAGCTCCCAGAGGTCTCATGAATGTGCTAAACAGGACTCAGTTGGGCTTTCCCTCCCTGGCTGGGTGCAGACAGTTCTGTGTGCCTTTCACCCGAGCTCAGATGTGCCAGAGCACGAGGCAGCTCCAGCAGGAAAACAACACAGTCACATTACCCTAGGCCTGAGCTGAAATTAATATATCTGCCTCTCAACAGGGCTTCAAGTTGAAAGAACCTTTCTGGGGTTTTTGATTTCTAATTAAGATTTTTTTTGCTAAAAATGAAGTGGACAAACACATTGAAGTAGTTTCATTTCATCAAATGGTGAAAGGATGAAAAAGTTGATTTAATCATGTCTTTAGAAAATTCAAACTGGAAAATATCATTTTTTTTGCAATGAAAAAGAAAAGAATAGTAGGGTTCTGCACCAGTTTGTTTAGTCAGTAAGAATTCTCCTACCTGTGATTCTATACCATTGCTGCAAGGTCAGTGAGGCCTATAAAGTCATATGGTTAAGTCTTGCGAGCTGTTTAAGACAATATGGATGTGGGTTAGGCTAAATTTAGCTACATTCTGTCTTCTGCTAGGTGAAGATTGTTTTCTCAGGCAGGAATTTCAATGGAACCAGTGGAAGTTGGGCAATCAGCTCAGTTTCAATCAGGTCAAGTGCCTTAATCCATCAGCCTTCTCTTGAATGTACAAAATTGCAAATGCCCATGAAGAACAGACTGGTTTTCCAGCAATGGTAACTGTATCGCTCACTACTTTTAACAGAAGTACTAGAATTTGTCAAATCTTTTACTCACTTTGTCATATGCCTTGAAGAACTCACTCAAAGATTCTGGTTCCATGTTAAAAACTATTAACTTCACTAACATTTTACTCTCATATATGTATTTGCTCCATAGGGATACTGATACTTATCAGCTCCTGCAGTGCCTTCAAATGAGATGTATCTGAGCCTCAATTTTCCTCAACAGTAGAGAAATCAACTCCTATTTCTAGACTGATTCAGCAAATTCAGAAAAAAAAAGTTAAACAAAAACATTCTAATAAAGAGGATAAGCATACTTAGTTAAGCAAAAAGAAACAAACTTTTCAACAGATAGCAAGTAGACAGTTATGAAATACAGTAAAAACCCCCAGAACTACCTAGAAAACTATCTAGAAATTACTGTAATATACTGTCCTCAAGGTATTAAATACCACCTTTATGGCAGGTGATTAATTGAGAATTAACTAATTTGTCCCTAACATCTTACTACTGGTACTGTGTTTGACTTAATTTTTAATGCTGTTCTTGAACAATACAAATTGTTCAAGATGATTATAGTGTATATAACCCTGTGCAACAAAGAACAGTAAGAAGTTAGACCTTAACCCAAAGAACTAATATTGACCAAAAAAAAAAAGAAAAAAAGAAAAAAAAAGAAGTAAAATGGATATGAAAGTGCAGGGCGAAAAAACATCAGATCAAGTAGAATTAATGCTGTAAAGGCAGTATCACCACATTGTCTTACTTAATATCATCTTACTTTTTCAGTAGAGAGGATGGATGGTGTTAACCTGGGCAGAATTACAGAAAACAAGGCTAGAGAACATTTAAAGAAATGTAATGAGGAAAAAGGAAGGGGGGGGGGAAGAAAAGGCAACTGTGAGATAAAATAAAGGAAAATAATTTCTGACAAGATTTGGGCAAATATAACTTTGCTTACTGTGAGACGTCAGTTCTACATAAACAAACAAAAGCATTCAGGTGTCCTGAAACCTGAGAGATACACAGTGAGACACAGTGATCATTAAAAACCAGCAAAAGTTCACATATAGCTCAGGAATATCTTTTCTTCAAGAAAAGAAGGATTGATCAGTGTTGTTGGGTGATAACCTTTCCCTTTATTGGTTAATAAGCCACTCAGCCTACAAATGTTAGAGGGTTTCCCATATCCTGTAAAAAGCAAATAGAGGAAAGTCTAGCTTGGCAAAGATATGCTGGAATAAAGGTGAGTATAACTGACTGTGCAATCCTGCAGGAAAGACTTGCTTTGCAGTGTGCTGTACTTTGCTTAGACTCTTTTCCAGCCCTCTGTCTCGTCTGTGTGCAAACATCCAATTGTACCCTGCAGTCATTTCCAGGGACCTAAACAAGGCCAGCCCTCTTTGGCAGAAACCTGAAATCATACAAAATGCTTTTGGCATTCGTTGCTTGCAATCAACTGCTTGAGTACAAATGAAAATTCAGCCCAGCATGAACAGCAAGGGTTGTTATCTTGTCTGAACCAGACAGCAAACATAGAATTTTAAAAATTTAAAGGGTTAATTGTAATAGAGATTATCTCTCTATGGAATGCTTCCTAAGAGGTTAGATTGGTGAGAGAGTAGTGGACTATAATGCATCAGATATATTCTCCTAGCCTCATGCTACAAACAGTAAAATGCCTTCACTGAAAGCATGAAATGTGTAGCTAGATATGACCTTCCTTCTCCACATACAACACATACTAAATATCATGACTATGTTAAGCTTACTGTCTGTTACAGACTGTCAATCAGCTGACAATGAATTATAAACATCTTGATTTCTATTTAAAAAGCATTCCCCAAACAATTATCATTTTCTCTAACATATTCTCATTTATAATTATTCATAGAATAAAGCTCTTAGTTTATAACTTGTCCATGAGTTTTACAGCAGATTTTCACTGACTCAAGTTCAGTCAGTTTGCTACAGAAAGATCATAAAACCTCTCTGCTGTGCTATTACCAGATTGGCAGCACATGTGTTTATAAATACAAGTATGATCATACAAATATGGCAGTGACTCCGTATTAACAGACCACAGGAGCAATCCTGATATGAGCAATATGGTAATCCAGAGATGAAACATATCACACCTGGTTTACCAGCAGACATTTGAACATTACTCTGCTAGGATACATTTGCTAACAAACCAGCCTTAGAAAAAAAATCCAACTGTAGTTTTTCTAAACGTAGGCCAAATTAATTTCCCTTGCTTTTCCTGGAACAATCTCACTGAAGGAATGAAGGTAAGAGTATGTCACATTTTAACCACCAAAGTACAACATTGTAGTAGGTGAAATTATCTCTAAAATGCTCAAAAGCAGGTTTTGTTATTATATGACACTGCACAAAGGCAATTAAAAAACTGATTTTCTGAACTTCACTGTTCAGAAACAGTGGTGATATCCAGTGCCATCCTATCCATGAAGAAGGCACTAACCAAGCCTCTTCTTCCATGAAATCATGTTTTGTATGTTTGTGGTTTTTTAAGCTTTCTTTTTCAGCTTTTAGTCTACACTAGCTCAGTTTCAAGTTTTCTCTTAAGACCATGAAAAAAGAACCTTCTTTTTAAAAATCGCATTGGTATCATACCAATCGTGAGCCTGCAGGGCATGGCACTTGCAATATCTTCAATATGGCAAGAGTTCACAAAGTTTAAGAACCACCAATCCAAACTGTATGCAGTAGAATAACTTATTTTCTCTTTTTAGGCTGCATAATTCAGAATAGTGTTTGAAGAAGGCAGAGTTACCCTCAGAAATCTTAATTCAAAACTGGCAGAGTTTGGGGTTTCTTTTCATAAGGATTTACATAAAATACAAGACCCAGTGCTTAGGAGAACACAACACTGGAAGCAAGTGGATATATTCCTGTGCCATACTACTGATAAAGGACTGCTGAAATGAGATGCTTTAATTATTACTAAATTTGATAGACTTAAAAATTTGTATTTCTGTCATCAGAAAGGACAGCTTTATATTTATCACTAAGGGCATGAAATACATATTCTTTTTTGAAGCATTTAATTTATACTCAAACATTGTCAAATCTCAGCAATCCCTACCATGTAGCAGGTTAAACTGACCAGTGTTCACCTTAGATGTGGGGAACAGCTACAGGCTTGATCCAGCCGAACAACCAAGATGGGCCAACATGGAAGGACTTGTCTACGTGTCTTGGGTAATGTGAAGCAGCAGCAAGAATGGTCTAATACTCAGGAAGATCATCCTGACTGTTATCTTCAAAAGATTCCAGTTTCCACTGGCTGAAAATCTGGTACACTGCATTTTATAGCGCACATTTTATCAAAGAATTTTTAACAAAACCAAGAATATAAGAACCTAAAAGAGAGAAATATGTGCAGGCACACACCAGCATATTGCACATTTTGAACCATGTCATAGTGAAACAAAGATAAAGATAATTCAGAAATCCACAAACTGAAGAAAGGAGTTTCTACTACATATCTTTATAATTCAGTTACAGTTCTTCAGCAAGAGATTTTCTGTTTCATTTTTAAAACTAACAAAAATTGAAGCAACACCTAAAAATGGTCTCACAAAAAATTGGTATCTTCATGACATTGATTTTCCAGAATCAAAGTATGTCCTATGACCCAGGAAATCCTAGACCTGTATCAGAACTACCTTGCAATAATAGTTTAGATGATACACAGTGGTGATAATTAACTGTTGAGCAAGATTGCAAAGATTACTTCTGCTCATTACTCAAGAGGAGAGAGGTCAGTATTTGCCTGGGGTTATCCTGCTGTTTGGTCTTGAATATGATATTCCCCTATGGCCTCTAAAAAAGAAAGAACAGGATAGATTTGCTTTGTGAATCCAAATAGACCCAGCTACAACCCTGTAAAATTTTGCTTCGCACACTATGAGAATTTTGATTTTGTTTTGCAAAAATGACAGAAGTTGTGAGAGCATGATCATCTGTCTTGCAAAATTAGCATTGGTTTTATCTAAGGAGCTAAACTGAGCAATGTCTCTGTGCCCCAAGCATCAAATCACATAACCTTTCTTTTACCAGGGAAAGCTTCAGGGAAGAATTGTCCTCAGACTCTTTAGTGCAATTTATCACACAATTAATCAAGGGAGATGGAGGAGTTGCTGTTGACTTCTATCAATATTGTCCTTCTATGTTTAGGCTGAGCCAATAAGGCAAGAAAGTTGATGGGATGACACTGCACTTGATCTCATGGCTGTCAAATGAAAGAAGACAGTTGCATATGAATGCCCACAAAACCTAAACTCTAAGACTAAAATAAAAGACACCAAAGACTCAGAGTAGGTACAGCTTAAAGAAGAGGGAAGAAAACCCATCAAAGTGGCAGCAAAGGACTTCAACTACGCATATATAAACTGCTCACAAGATACTTCAGGACAAAGACAAAAAAAGAAAAACAAAACAAACCAAAATAAATAAAAGTAACAACCCTGTTCATCATTTTAAGTAATTTGCACCTCAAAATCTTTACTTCTAGCAGAACTGCATAACAGTTATTCAGAAGATCATGTTAAAAGATACCTAGAAAGTACTTCAAAATGTATTTGCATTGTGGAATAATAATGATTGCAGGTACTTCAAAGCTGGCATGAATATGCATATGCAATTTCCTTTATGCTAGATCCAGCATTGTGCAGACCAATAAAAGGATGGTCCTAAACCCCACAGGATAACCAGGAGCACTTCACTGCATGTATCTGTCTTTTTTGCTTGCCTGTCCTTCTATTTATATCAGAATATTATCTTGAAAATATTTCCCTTTTTTTGGTAAGAATTTAAGTTCATGTGGGTCTTAGTGCAGGTAAGCTGACTGTGCGATGGCAATATAAGATGTATAAAATATTAATTCTATTAAAGTTATTTCTACTACCATCTCCAGTCTTAATGCTAGACCTAATATCTGAGTCATGCATGCCTCATGTGAGTGACACAGTGCAAACAGTAAACTGCATCAATAAACACAAAGATATTCGGGCTGTTTTCATTAATTGCAGCACGTAGGCATTAATTGTTTTTCTTAGAAAAGCTTAGCAAATTCACCACATTTAAAATAATTAAAGAGCTTGATGACAAATAAAGAGTATGACCCTTGGTGGGGAAAAACAAACAAAAAGGATGCATTCCAATTGTTACCAAGAAATAATGGGATATTTCTTCAATAGCACAATTTGCAGAACTACTTCTTGTCAGTCTGACTGTTCCCTTAACTAAATATACAGGATCTTGGGCTCTGATAATGCTCTACAGGCAAGAAATAAAAATTCAAGGTGCATTTCAGAAAAGCTTTACAGGCTCATACAGCACTATCCTACATCAACCAATTTTATGAATGGTAATTTGTCTTCAGTTTCTTTGTTGGCCTTTCTTCATGCAGTCTCACAACAGCTTGCCAGATTCACCATAAACAGATAAACAAACCTTGAATCCAAAGTACTTTCCCCTTATGGAGCGAGACAGAACTCAAGGAGCAGACATCTGACCTATTTTTTGTGAAGCTGTGTTGCTGAGCCCTTGAAAAATATGCTGCCTTCTGTCCCCATTCCCTTGAGAGAAATTGCATTTCAACTATACATTCAAAAAAATCCAGGGGTTTTTGTCAATGAACCAAACTAAATGCACTATCACTGCATTTCCAAAGCTTTACCATTTACACTGGCTGCCTTCACAACACCCTGTGCTTCACATTTAATTAGCAGAAAAACTAAGAAAGATCACACAGAACCCATTAACTTTAAATTGCTCACAGGGGTAATTAGAAAGTGTGGCAGCACCCTCATCAATATTTTAAAGTAACATTTTATTCCATTCCACAAAGGAACAATAAAAAAACCAATGAAAGAATGAACCTTTCGGTAACATTTTAAAAATTGCAAGAAATAGTCAGAAAATTAAATTGTTTCAGTCTCACTAAGGTTTCCCTTGGTTACTGTAATTATGTTTGTTCACAGCAACTAAGAAGTAAAAAATTATTTTTCCTTGTCATTTTGCATTAAGTTCTGGTGCTCTTCAAACTACCATCAGGCTGCATCTTTATGCTGAATTTTGTATTGGGACGTCACAGACTTGCTTTAGCACATCAATGGCATTTCCAGGTCCCAAAACTGAGAGGAAAACATGCACAATTACTCGAGGAAAAGTTGCATTCTAACTTAGATACCCACCAGCCCTGGTACAAAAGAAGTGAACAATGAAACTTCTACACTGACTTAACTAATGCCATGACACTTGTCATCAAGAACCAGAGGATTTTTTTGTTGCTGTTTTAAATAATAGCAGAAGTTTTAATGTCAATATGCTTGTTAACTGCAAAATTTATCTTATCTACACTTGAAGTCTCTAACATCTGCCACATCCTGCCTCAAACTGACTGTTCAGCTGATGAGTAGCTTTGAGGAGTGTGGTATTAAAAATTATATCTCTTCCATGAGTGAGAAGGAAATACAAGTTTTCAACAAGGAATGACTGGACAAGTGCTGCCTTGCATTTTTTTCCTATTTAAATACATAAAGTGTATGTGGACTAAGGAGGTTGAAGGCACTTCTTTTATGTCATTCCTTTCTCCATTTCTCCTCCCCACACACACACTGAAGAGGGGAGAATCTACTTCAAGAAGGAACTAGGTTCCCAGACAGTCTAACAGGCTCCATCCTGCTGCTTCTCACACTGAGTCACAGTTTCATGCTGAACTAGTTGCTGGTGCTCTTACTTCATTATTTTAAAATTTGCTTTGCTCAGGCACTTTCCCTTCGCATGAAAAATCTGTCTGATCCTTGCAAAAATAGCTTGTCACCAACTCTGTTCAGGACAGGAAATATGGCAGGGTTTGTAAAACAACATGCCACATAGTTTTTCTCCTTTCATCTCTTCTTCCATTTAGAGGTGTGAGCAATAGGTAAGATTTCAGTCTTACAGTTTGAGTCTGCAGTAATAGATTAAGAGATTGGTTAACAGATATCATGAAGCTGTACACTCATCTCCCTGTTTCTATAACTGTTTCAGGGTGCCTTGGAACAAGGCAGTATTTATTAACTCACCTGTGGCATTCCTCCCACAGAAGTATTTTGTGTGTGCTAAACCACAGATGAAAAAGAAACCACGTTCTTTTACAATGCCCCAGATCTATCATGCATAAAGGTCACTCTAAACCAGTCATGCCTCAAATACATACACATCTAGAAAGGCTAGTAGCAACCAGGGTTTAAGTGAGGACAGTGATTGTCAGAAAACCTGAGTGTTGAGATAATAAGCTCGATCTCAATTGCTTTCAATTACTTCACTAGACTCAGCTGATGGATTATAAGGAATCATTTTTTTTAATTGTTTACTACAAATGTATATATTCACTCAATTAGCATCATATTCTTTCCAACAGATGATTGAGATCTATTAAGCCTGAAACTCACATCTCCCATGACGTCAGATAAGTATTTCCTTGGAAAAACAATATTCAGTACTGAGAACTTTGAAAGCATTAACTTCAGCAATATTTAACAGACACTGATTTAACCAAAGAGTATATTCTTATTACTGAAAACTAGCTTACAGAACACTGCTAATGGTTCAGACAACCAACTCTCCTTACTTATTTCATGTTTTAAATTTTATCCATGTCTGTATAACAAAATATAGGAAATTCTCAGCAGTATTTAATGAAATTAAATTATGAAATCAATTCCTCTCCTCCAAAATATTTTACTGGAAATGCTTCAGTGAGATACCATCATAAGAGTGAGACTGTCACCTGATTTTCAGCTTTATAGTCCAAGGAGGGACTTCTTGCTACTCAAATAAAACATACTGCTCCTAAGTTAAAGAAGTGGGGAGTGCTGAAGGATTTGTGAAACATTTGTGCATCTCCCTCTGTGTATCCAAGCAGCATCTGTTTTCAGGTATACTGAGGCTAACTGAGCTGCTTTCAGAGATTTAGCAACTTCGCTATCCCATGAAATGTGTGATGTGAATAAACAACAGGTAAGATGATTGATCTCTGTTTACAGTGAAAAATGGGAAGTAGATTAGGACTGATCCAGTGCTGGAAGGACCTACATTCTCATCTTCTGTAAAACAATACCTTCTTACAACTGAAGAGTGCATCACATCTACATTTGCATAATGTCTTTTGATCACCACGTGAAAGGAACTGTACAACTGCAGAACATTATCAATATCATATTTGACTTTCCATTAAAAAAAGCCATTTTATTTACATGGAGTAGACATAAAGTAACAAAAATTGTTCATAAAGGGAGACTTCAGCATTACATAATGAATGTTTCTCTTCCTTAAAAATCATGATGAAAAGACTGAAAAATCACCAAAAATACTGCCCATTTTAGCAATACTTGAAGTGCTGCAGTTACATGAATAAATCTTAAGGTAGCTGTGTACAGCTTACTGAATTTACATTATGAGAAACACAGACTTTCTCAGTTTTTATCAATGTTGTATTTACTGAATCACAGAATCCATGAGGCTGGAACAGACCTCAGAGATCATCGAGTCCAACCTATGAGCAAACACCACCATGTCACTGTGGCTCTGAGTGCCACATCCAGCCTTTCCTTAAACACCTCCAGGGGCAGTGACTCCATCACCTCCCTGGGCAGCCCATTCCAATGTCTAATTACCCTTTCTGTATAGAATTTCTTCCTAATGTTCGACCTCAACCTTCCCTGGTGCAGCTTGAGACTGTCCTCTTGTCCTGTCACTGGTTGTCTGGGAGAAGAGACCAGCCTTCACCTGGCTACAATCAGGTAGTTGTAGAGTGATAGATCTGCTCTGTCTATTTAGTTACTAAATAGACATGAAGGATTTCAAGGGTTTAAAGCTTAGAAGTGAGAGGTGAGCAGTAAGCTGGGCAATAAAGCTAATGCCAGCTTTCTGTAACTAGCTGAGGAAAAAGATTATTCTGTCATCTAGCCCACCCAGAAGCTGCTCTTGGTCTGCTTTGCACTACAGATGACAGCATAATGGAATTCACAGGACTGTTGTTTAGAAACATGGTATAGTTCCAAACAACATTTTTAGTAAAATTAATTCACGCTTTTGCCTGAATGAGCCATGGGAACCATATGTATTTTTGTTACAGCCAGCCTCCACTTTTAGTGAGTCATTCACAAGAAAAAAAAAAGGCCACTTTCACTATAACAGCTGACTACTTTTTGGTTGTGCTGGGATGACCCCAGTTGCCCCACTGTTGATGAGTAATTGAAATTCTGCCTGCACCACTCACTCAGTAAAACCTTTCAAATGGAAAGACAGAGCTGGTGAGAAAAGGACACAGTGATACAACACCGCTGAAGACTTTCATGTAAGCATCCTCACAGCAAGGTCTGAATGGCAGATTTTAGCTGTCCAGACACAGAAGAAGTTGATGCAGGGTGACTTTGTATCATTGCCTGTCCAGAGAAACCCTAGAGGAAGATTATGTACCAGAGCTTCTCCCTCCCATCCAAATACAACAAGAGGAAGGGAGACAATAGACACAGCTTTGTGGGGAGAATCTCTTTCCACTACTGTGGACCTTGCTGGATCCAGCCAGTGTACGTCCCTATGTCCCTGAACTGACCAAGATGAAACAGGCCCTCTGCATGTAAATTATGCCATGCTTTTCCTGTGGTAAAAACAGGAGCTGGCAGGCTGGCTCTTGGTATAGAACTGGAAAATATACTGGATTCAACATTTGGCATTTGTGATCTCTTCATAAATTTCTGCTAAATGTCAGATTATTTGGGGGAAAGAAGCACCATAATGAGAAACTTTCACAATATCATCAACACAAATCTGTGGAGGCTGCTCCCAAAGTCACAATAAATCCATGTGATTAAACCTCCATGGAGGGCACATTATCTTATCATCATGACAAAAACTGGAGCACCATAACAAGGCTGTGCTGTCTGTGGTAGGATGTCACCATGGAGTATGTTTGAATGAGTCATGCTGCCACTGCTTTAACAAAAATGCTTTTTATTAAGCATTTTATATGGTTTAGACACATGTATATTTCATACATGTTTAGAAGGGGGTCACTTCAATAGGTTTTGGTCTGGTAACCTACATGGATCATTCCCTGCAGCTGGAATGCATCAACTGTGTTCCTGTGAGTTTCCTCCAGTTTAATTTCATTTGAGACAATCCAGTTCCTGCATACTGGGACTGCTCCACAATGGGAACCAAAGCATTGGAAGCAGGAAAACTCATGCCATTCAATTCAAAAGCACACTTTTGATCCAAAATGAAATCCTTATAGAGAGAACTTTACAGAGGAATGTCCATTTTACAAGTTGTCAGGAATTGCACATAAATGGAAGTACCTAAATGAAGGTTGTATACGTGAAGCCAAGGGAGGGGCTTTGGGAGGGTGATCTTTTTGGAGAGAAGGGATAGAAAAGAGCAGTCAGATCATAGCCTTGGAGATATAATCTGGTAATATTTCATCTTGTTCTGGCTCACAAATTACGATATTGCAAACTGATGCTGTGCAAGTGACAACTACTCTGTCTGCTGGGCCTAAGATGCACTGCATGACATCAATAAGACATTGCCAACGCTGAAATCATTGACACTCCACTTACTGAAAGGTTTCTGGAAAGGACGCAAAGCTGTTCACCAATGCACTGGCAAAGACAAGATAAACATAGCTACATCTTCTCTCATGGAAACTCTTCACAAGTTACTTGCTATTTTCCAACCACAAAAGATTAACATACAAACTCTAATGGAAAAAGCAAACTCTAGGCAAGAAGAATGACTTTGGAACAAATAAAATCCTGCTGAATACAAAACCAGAAGAACTGCCATATCAGAACAAGAAAATAACCCATCCACACTGTTATTCTGTTTCCAAAAAAGGCTAATTGCAGCTTTTGAGGGTTGCTTACGTTCCCCATAAACCAAACAGTTCTGTGCAAGTCTGAGGAATAAATTTTAGCCTGACTGCAGCCTGATCATAAAGTCTAAATGTAGCAAATGTGCAATCACAGGAGGACAGCTCTGTTTATTTCATTTAACACAAGTACCAATACCAATTTTATCCTGCAATGTAATGATGTCCCTCAAACCTAAAGAGATAAGTCAATATCTGCAACAGATACCTCTGAAGAAGAAGACACTGAAGAAAGTTGTTTTGCCATTGAGGATTTTTTCCTCTTCATCAGCCCCAAATCTTCTTGCCTGCAGAACTAGAAAACTGTTAACACTTTTTTTTGTAGTTCTTTAATTTCCATTTAGGGCCATATTCCTTAATAACTGGGGAACACCACTCACTCCTTGGAGTAGTAACATTAGTGTAACTACAATTCCACATATAAGTGCTACCAAATGTGAAATGTAATTACACACCGACAGAATGCATGAAGTTTTTAACAACGGTACAAATTATTACTAAAAATTATTATAATTATTAAATCTTGAAAATAACCATTACATTTCATAATTACTTTTTAAGATATTTTTCCATCATGCATAGCAGTTTTGAAATCCTTTTTTATTCATGCCAGAAAAAGTTTTGCTAACAGTTTTCGTGTGCATGTCCTCATGTACACATGCACATATGTGGCTGAAAGTCAATAAATAAACCTACTACACACACTTAGATTATGTGAAAAGAAATGCTGGCATTAGTCACAACCAGCATGACTTCATGAGAGGAAAGTCCTGCTTATCAAACTTTATTTGCTTTTATGACAAGGTAACTCACCCAGCTGATCAAGGGAAGCCAGTGGACGTGTGATCTTTTGGGATTTCAGTAAGGCTTTCGATACTGTCTCTCACAGGATCCTTCTGGATTAAATATCCAGCTGGACAAGCATTTTGAGTGCTTCTCTTTTCTTTCAACCCTCAGTTAACATAACAAAACATCCCTGAGTTAATATAACATTCTTATATTTTTCTAACCTTAAACCCACATGACCTTACATGTTGCACTGTTACTCCCTAAATCTCTTCTCCCCTTCATTTTTTAACCTCTTCATTCCCTTCCCTCAGCACAAAATTTGAGCAACTGATATAAAAGGCTTTGACAGTCACCTGAATAAATATTATCATAGAGACTGGAATGCAGTTTAGAGCTTTCCTACAACATGCTAATCCATAGCCTTCAGAGAAAGGACAATTTTGAATCAATAAAAGCAATCTGCTCAGTGTCCACTGAAGTCTTACCAGACATAAGCTAAATTGTACCCCTAATAAGTGGTGTTTTGCCTGAATTAAAGTTCATAATATTTGTGTGTACTACTTCTGTCTGTGTCCTCTTGAGGGCCCACAGGGATTAGTCCAATATTCCCTAATTTAATTATGTTTAAAATACATATTTGCTTACTTGGACAGCTTCTGCACTTATTTCCCTAAAATTGTAAAATGGCAGTGGTGCTTCAGTAGAACACTGTGTGACCATTCTCTGTCTTGGGGGGCATCCATCAAATTACGAAGGCACTGCAATGAGCCACAAACCAAGCTAAGTCGCCCCAGGCATGGAATTTCAAGGGAAAAGTGGCCTTGACAGAAGATATATTTTAAGAGGCAGTATTTAACAAACAAGACTGAATCTTACTTGTGTTTTCAGAATTTAAAATATGTTTCTCTTAGGGATTTTTGACTGTATATGTTCATTAGATTTTCTTAGCACCTGATCCAAACAAAAATGCACAGCTCCTTCTGCCAACAGGTATCTCAAAGCCTAGGGAGATAAAGGAACTTTAATACCTCTTGACCATAATAGTTTTTACTTTCATACCTTACAACCTGATGTGCTTATTGTATGAGGTGTAGAAAATGTAGGACAGAAAAAAAAATTACCAGTGTGGAAAGATTCACATGAACAAAAAAAATTTCTTTAGAGCATTAGTAAGCATAACTAACCCAAATATCTTGATTCTACATTTCCAGTAAGTAATAGCTGTCCAAGTAAGTTGGTGGAACCGTCTGTGGAGGAGACAAAAATCTCAGTATAAAACAAAAGAGCCATCGCTACTTATGCTGAACAGACAGATCAGAGCAGGTATGTTTTAGCAACAGTTCCTAGTTTATAATCACTATAGTACCAAGCATAGAAATTACCCATTTACTGATTAACTCTGCTGCAATACTAAGAATGAGAAAATATTTGATAATATTAAAATATATTGTACTTTGAGTTCTTGCATGTAGTCAACTCAGCCACTGTTCCCAAGTACATTTCTCTGCTCCAGCCAGTCACTGGTGCAGGACTAAATCCTCCTATTTCTTTAAAGATTATTTTAACTCTTGTAGCAAGTTGCTGGTATCCTAAAATTCAGACATGCACCTCAATTAGAAGAAATGGACCAATCTAAAGCAGTTGTACTGATTTATGCCAGCAGAATTGTTTCATTTTTTAATGTTTTAGTTATAATTTGGCAATTATATTTTCCCACAGACTTCACTAACTAATACTATTTTAGGCATCAGGAGACAAAGGAGGCCAAGAAACACAAAATATGCCTTTCTGAGTATAAAAAGTACATGCAAGTAGTAAGCTAGATGAGATGAATGTTGCCATTCCAGTATCCAAGATTGTTGTCAGTCTCCAGCTGAATAAGAGAAATAATGAGTGGGTTTTAATAGAGCAGGACAATACAGCAAAGACTTGAATCTCTCTGTTATAACAACACTGGATTATTAAACTATTAGTATTATTAAATGTTAACAAATACTTGAATTTTTATAGTTTGGTCGACTTGTTTGTTCATGGTTCTACAGACTGAAAATGGATGCAACTCAAATCTTAATTCAAAAGGACAATTGCTGATACAGCAGCAGTTTAGCAGGCCCACCCTCCAAGCTAAAAATGCACTGTTTTCAGGAAAGGAGAAGTTTCATTAGCTACCTAAAATCCACCTCTGCACACGTTTGTAAGTTTTAAGCAGGTTAAGTACATTCCAGTTTTAAGCAGGCGTCTCCTGAGCTTATTTTTGATTAAATGGTTCTATGGCAGACATCCCTTTATTTAGCAAAGAAAATACAGTGGTATCTAGTGTCCTTGTACTGCAGTACATAACCACATCATACCCACATGTCCAAAATATAGCATTATTTCCACCGTTCCTTCCTCCACTTCCTACAAAACCATCCCGTTCTCACAGAACCATCGAGCACTGTGCTGAGGATATGATGGAGTGGAGTGATCCTTTATGAAAATTTTTATGCAGAGCTCCCACATCAGTGTTTACTCAGTTACTGAGCTCTCATCATTGCTTGAAAAATTACCATTCCAACCACTCAGTGACAAGTCTGGAGTGCTGTGCTGGAAAGGGCTTTCATAGCCTCTTTTAAAAGGGGAATACATTTGAGCAATATCTTTGGGGAATACTTAAGAAACAAGGCAAATTCTAACTAGATCATACTATAAATTTCTGAAATTAGAAATGTTTAGTCTTTTCCCAAAGGGCCTTGATAGATCCAGTAATAGCTATTACTAGTACTTCAGATGCACACAGCTGGGGAGAGGAAGACATTTATTTTCAGTCTCACAAAAGATGCAATTCAGAATACCAAAACATTTCTGTTCATAGTTTTTCAAAGCAAACCCTAGGTTACATCTTTCTTTGCTGGTGATGTTTTCTAGATCTCCAGCCATTCTGAAGGCTTTGGAAAAGGGGATCTGAATTGAAATTGGGTGACCAGAACTGTGTTAGAATTTCTTGTATTAGAAGCAAAAAGAAATAAAACAGGAGAAAAACCCCACAGAGACAAAAAACCCAACAGTGAAGCTTCATGCTCAATACTTTGTACTTCACAGGCATACTGTGACAGTCCTGCATCTAAAACAGTAATTGAAAAGCAAATATACAAAAGCTAAAGTATCCTGCAATACATAATTGTAGAACTAGCAGAGTTAACAAGCCCATACAAAGCTGCCTAAAGTCAAGTCAGAAACAATTACCGGTTACAAAAAGTCTTGTTGACAGCATTTAATGCTGGTCCCTTGAATTAAGAGAAACATGCCTCTAGGGCAGAATGCATGTAATGCTTGAAAGTCAGGAGCATGCTTCCAGTTGGCAGTTTTAATAGCACACTTTCACGCTGTTCTTGTTTTTATATTGTTAGTAAGCAACTTGAGGAAATCACATTCCACTCAATGTGCTTATGTAGGAATTTCTTCTTGTCCACATCAATTGGCAGAGTAGCAACATGCTGGAGCTGGCCATGTGGTTCAGACTATGCTGATGAGAAAGAGGCTTTACTGGTTGAAACTGTACCTTTGGAAGGAATTCAGACACAAAGCCCAAAGCACACTCGATATGAACACAGCAGCGACTTAGATGGAGCCAAGATTTGGCAACAGCACCCAAAATCCAGAAATGTTAGAACATAAAAAGGAGAGGACAAGTTTGGGTAAATCAATTTGCAAGAAGGGATTCTGTCATGGTAGCCAGTGTTTCTCCATGGCTGCTGGATGACATGCTGCAACCCAGAATATGCTAAAAGACTGGTGCTACTGGTACTTACCCTGAATCCTGTGGCCAAGGAGCAAGGGGATGTGACCCATCAGAACAGCACACTTTCTAAGCAGCCTTTTCCCCGTTCTAGATTTAATACAGGTCCTGGAAGATGTTGAGACAGTACCTGCAATTATAACTACCCTTTTCTCATTGCATGGCTGCTTAAATTTTGCAGACAAAAAACAGCTCTGTAGAAAACACTTTTCCAAATGAAATCCTATCTCCAGTTGCATGTAAATCTCAGATTGAAAGGTGTTTGCACCATGCAGTTGTACATTAAAGCAACCACTATTTTCAAGTGTAAACAGTAAAGTCTGATAACACTTTTAAACAAATAATTGTTAGGCAATAAAACCATTGGGCTTTTTCAAGTAGATTGGTTGACATTAACCATATTCAAATAGAAAGAAAGAGCAAAATATTGATCCAGGATCACCTCATATTCTGACACATGTAAATACAGTCCTACCTGATCTTCATTCAAAAATAGTAACTCAGTTTAAACAGCAAGTCCATAACACATTACATACTTATTCCCCAGAGTTTTTTAACAGTGGTAGCAGCTCAATCTTTGGAAATAAGAAGTTGTCTGACTTAAAAGTGCTGTTTAGCTGGACTGCATTTCACAGGTGTTTTTTTAGGCACTTCTTTCAGATCACACAGTACCAGGTTAAAAACTCTGCCTGTTTTAGAAATTGAACAATATTTTGTCACCTGAACAGGGACCATGTTTTCAGGGCACAAAACGAGGGGAAGAAATAGTCAGTTTATGTATATTCCCGGATCTTTCTAGCAGAGCTGCCCTGTTCTGCACTTAGCAGGTATGCCAACACCACTGAAATCTGCATCTCCTCACAACTGACTAAGCGACATTGCCCTGGAGGCTTCACATGCTGCATTCCAGTCGACTAACAAATGCTGTCTTGTTTTTGAAGAAGCTGCCTGCAGCTCTGCAATTGCTTCTGGTTGCATTATGTTGTAGGGAAGATCTCCCTCAGGAATATTTACTAACTGTTGGAGCCACAGGGCTAAAAACCCTACTCTCAGAGCCTGGGGTGAGAAAAAACGAAAGAAAAAACCAAACCAAAATAAAACAAACAATAAAAGAACAAAACCAACAACAAGAATCACATTTAAGAAGAAAATACAACTAGTACTGGTATTAAATGTTCTTTAGTATCTTCTTGTGCCTTTTTTCTGTTGAAGATCCAATGTTCATGTGTGCAACCTTTTTGTCCTGCATATGTTGAAATCTGAAAGGAGGTTTTTCTTTGCCAAATTTTTATCAGACCACTAAACTTTTACAGTGGTAAGACACTGTTTTCTTTAGCCCCTTTAATTCCTTCTTCCTCTCATCAACATGTCCTTAGCCAAAACCTTTCTCTTGCCATACAGAAACATGGACTGATCAAGCCAGGGGAACTAAAATAGCTGATTTGGTTAGAGCGTGGTGCTGATAACACCAGCGTTGTTGGTTTGATCCCCATATGGGTTATTTACTCAAGATGTTTAACTCCATGGTCCTTGTAGTCCCTTTCAACTCCTAATATCCTGTGATTCTAAATAGCATGTATGGCCTTCATTGTACTATCTACAGTTCCAGGTGGAAAACCCTGAAGTGGACAAACAGGTGGGAAAACTTGATGAAACTCTGCTTTCCTGAACGCTTCTTTCTTTTCTTTCTCAAATATTTATTCTTCTACAAATATTTCTCTGGTCTTCCTTTGAGTGCATCCTCCAATTAATCCCTATTCTTTTGACATAAACCATTTCTATCCTTCTTATTTTCAGCTGAGTATCAAAGTGTGTGGGCTTTACTTTTGACTTATGTGTCAAGTAAGGTGTAAGCCTTTTGTTAAATAAATGCTATGGAAAAGAAGCAAAGCAACTCAAAAATCAATCTTAAAGTGACTCAGCTGACTGATGAGCTAGATACAATTTATTCCAGAAGAAAAATGCTGTGAGTTTGGGAGGAAAATGAGCTCAGTATTTGGAAGCTAGAGTGTAAAAATATATGCATTAAACACTGACGTTTAATTTCCGTTAATGTTGTTATTTACATTTTTATTGTTGTTTGAAAATAGAAAATACTGTATTTTACATATTCTCAAAGCATTCTTATTCTTAATTTTTTTAACCTAATTTAGCACAAACAAAAATGCCAGAACTCATTTTTTTTTCCTGGAATCAATGTAATATTCTCTTGATATTACCTTATTTGCTTTTAAACAGCCCTGGGCTGGTAACAATTGAGGAAGTTTGTTTCATAAACACTGTAATAAAAAGCAGAGGTGCAAGTAATTTCTAATTTTACAACACATACATACAACAACACATATGGATTTAACGTGTTGTTGGCATCTTATTCAAAGATAGTGTGTGCTAAATGAATTCTGTTAAGTAGAACAATTTTCATACCTGTGGGGAGTAATCTCCAACAAATTAGAAGAAAAATAGACTGAAAGAGAAGACACTCCCATCCTTCCCAACAGTAGTCTTAAAACAAGTTAACCTTTTTTAAATTCTAATATTTGATTTGGGTCATAGAATGGTTGGGTTGGCAGGGACACCTCCCACTAGGTAAGGTTGCTTAGAGCTCCCTCCATCCAGTCTGGCTTTGGACACTTCCAGAGATGGGGCAGCCACAGCTTCTCTTGGCAACCTGTGTCAGTGCTCATCACCCTCACAGTCAAGAGTTTGTTCCTAATATCCAAACCTACCCTCTGTCAGTTAGAACCCATTCCCCCTTGCTCCTGCAGAAGTCCCTCTCCAGCTCTCTTGGAGCCCCTTTAAGCTGCAGGAAGGTCTCCCCAGAGCCTTCTCTTCTCCAGCCTGAACAGCCCCAGCTTTCCCAGCCCGACTCCAGAGCAGAGGTGCTCCAGCCCCTTGAGCATCTCCATGGCCTTTTCTGGACTCACTCCAACACATCCATATCCTTCTCATGCTGGAGACCCCAGAGTTGGGTGCAGTGTTCCAGGTGGGGCCTCACCAGAGCAGAAAAGAGAAGGAATAATGCTCTCCCTCAACCTGCTGACCATGCCGCTTCTGTTGCAGCCCAGGACATGCTTGGCTTTCTGGGCTGCAAGTGCACATTGCCATTGAGTTTTCTGTCAACCAACACCCCTAAGTCTTCCTTCTCAGAGCTGCTCTTGATCTTGATCTCTCCAGACTGTACTTTTGCTTGGGATTGCCGCAACCCATGTGTCTTGTGTCAGGGCAATCATCTGCCTTGACCATCTACCAGTAATCTACCTGTCATCATCTGCCTTGAATCATGTCAAAAGTGGATCCTTCCAAAATGAAAATATATATTTTTATAATAACAACTGTAATACTTGACAGACTGTGTAGGCTACAGACTTCTATTATACCACTGACCTTAAAATGGTAAGTTGTGAGCACTAACACCTCCCTAAACAAAGTATTTACAGACTTTATTTATTGCCTCTCATATGGACAGGGGAATAAAATTAAAAGAATTTTTAAAAGGAAATAGAAACCCTACTAAAGGTCTTTTTGTATTTCAGAACATTTATTCAATGTGGCTTGTCACAACAACCACCTGTGTGATGACCTCTGAGTCATTAAAATTGAAGAGGCCTATTTAGAAGGTGGCCTCTCTTACCTCTGTGTGTTGTAACTGCGGACTCTTTCACAATATAGGTATTTATTGAAGAGAAATGCATACCTGAGAGAGATTATAATGAGCTGTACTACCACAGATCCACTTTTTATCCATTAATTATTCAGCATATCCACAAGAAGACTAAACATTTAGACCTATTAGGTACCCACTACGTGTATGAAAAGTATAACAGTACCTTGCCAGCTGCATACCTTACTGTGGAAAATTATCCTCATTATAAAATATTTATTTCTTTGTATAGACATAAAGTAATCGAAATTACAAGGCTTGCAAAATGATCTAGTGGAGAGAATATAAAAATATCAAACACAATGCCACAGCATGAACAACAAAAACCCATGTAAAAGTTGCCAATAGATAGCACAGGCACTAGTTAAAAATATTTGTGCAGCAAGAATTAAAATGCAATACTAAAGTTAAGTACTTGGTTTCATAGTTTCCATGCAGCCATTTTACACCTGTCATCTTGCTGCCTTGGTTGGCAAGGCCCTGCGGGACACTGCTGGGAAATACAGTCCCACTGGCAACAAAACCAGTTCAGCAGGGCTGAGGGGAAATGAGAGCTAAGACATTGTCTGATGGCAGTCTTGGGTTACAATCATGAGAAATAAAAACTATTCATGGAGACAACATCAGAGGTAAGCCAAGCAGTCTGAGACAAATACCTGCATTCTACAGTTACACAGCAAATACAGATTGGCTTTGTAAACACTGTAAGTGCATTTATGATTTACAAACTCTTTTGCATTAGTTAATTACGATCTCTGTTTCCCAAAGTAAACAGCTTTTTTCCTAATGAATCATGATTCAAGTGAACTAAAACTGTGACTAAAATTAAACTGGCAAAATACCTATTTTTAGACCTGCTGTTCTTAATCTGAATTACAAGTTGATTGTGCCTTTGAAGCAGGTTTTACTTCTGAAGACAAAGTTCTCCCATGCAAATCCAGTAAGTGTGACGCAAATTATGTATAATTTAAAAATTCTTCAAGTTTGGATACACGTAGGTCAGTTTTCCAACTGCTACATAATTCAAAATCAAAGTGGACATCCTCACAGACTTTAAGGATTCTAAAAGCAAATGTGAGTAGCTTTAATCAAATTGATGTGGGGCATGGAAATCAAAAAGCATTTCTCCTTCTCAGTCACAGTCCCTCAAAACACATTCAGAACTTGAAGAACAACCCTTATGTATCCTTATGAATCTGTTGTCTGACAATAAATCTGTAGTTTACATAGACAGAATAATCTATAAAGAAAAATGCATTTTAGCTGTCAGCACCAAAGCTCCTGGGAGATTACATTGAACTATTTAAAAAAGGATAATTTATTTAAAGCACGCACTGCAAGTAATCAGTGCTTCTGATCAAGCAGAGTAGAGAAACACCTCTACATCTGTATTTGGAAGAGCAAAGTCCTCAGAGCTCCTGAACTATATAGGTATGAAAAAGAAAGGGAAGTATTTCTTCCTAAAATGAAAAATGGGAGGAGCTACCACCGTGGTTTTGTCTTCTAAATAAAAAAGGGATATTTATGAAATAAACACAGAGGTAGGTGCTCAACAGATTTTAAATCTCATTCCTCTTCAAATTTTCCTCCTCATAATGTCTTTTCTCCTGCCTAAAAAAAATGTGCCAGTTCAGCTTGCACTTCATATTTTTGACAGATAAAAACCACAACAGAAAAGGAAGGGGGGAAAGAACATCAGTATCTCTCATACACCTTTCTCACTTCTTTCCTAGGACACTGTGAGTATCTTCAGCAAACTCTGTGGAGTCCAACTGAACCCTTGTAAGGAATCCTGTATGGTTTATAGCCTGTAACAGGAATTTCAACGTAGAAAAGACACAGTTAGTTATAGGTATGAAAAAAAAAGGAGGTACGTATGGGATAACCTTTCCTTTCTTGGAATGTATCCCCTTTACAAGTCCTCCAATAAGGTTATTGCTGCTTCTCTGTATGTCCATAGCAACTTAAAGTATTAATCAACATACTGGATACACCGTAATTGTAAAAAAAAAAAAAAACCAAAAAAACAAAAACAAAAACAAACAAACAAACAAACAAAAAACCCAACAAAAAACCACAAGAAAACAAAACAAAAAAAAAACAAAAACAAAAAACACACAAAAAAAACAAAAACAAAAAAAAACCCCAAACAAACAAAAAAAACCCAAAACCAGAACAAATCAAAACTAGGCCCTTCCCCAAGGAACTTACACAAAAGATTAAGAACTACCCAACAGGAGAAATTCAGAAAGGAGCTTCTCAAGGACCTAAAAATTGGATTTTATTTGTTGATATTGCCTGTTAAAAAGAGAATCTATGCTGAAGTTACCAAAAGAACATATGCATAGTACATTCTATTTCTTTAACACAGAATAACAGAGGAAAGAAAATGGTACATATCGTATGTGCGTGCATAAACTTATATCATGCTAAAAAAAGAGTGCTTGAAGGAAGCTATGAGCCCTACACTCCAGATTGTGTCAAGTCACATGCCAGATTTCCCTTTCTAGAAGTACAGAAATAAAAAGTAAAGAAAGAGGGGGAAATGCCACAAGAACTGAAGTCACTAGGGCTTTGCACAGCCTTACATCTCCTGCTTCGGGATGTGATTATGAAAACTCCTCTGGGCAAAATGAATCCATGATCCTATTAAAGCCATGGAAACTCCCTCTTGATTTGCTTGGTTCTACTAAGGGTATTGAGGGACCAGTGCACACTGGAGCATGAATACATTAAGGCAGGAAATGAAATACAGAAAGTTCTGCGAAGCAATTATCAATAATTAAGGCTTTTTTCCATTGATTTTTCAGACTCTCGTACAATATTACAGAGATAGAGAGCAAAAAAACATGGTCAGTGACCATGGCTTGACCACAGACTATATAAGGCAAAGGAGAATATACACTGTATTCAATACTGTCAGTTCTGAGATTGTCTTACTGTTGGATTCTTACTGCTGTGTTGGGTATCACAAAATGCATCACACTGCACAAAGAACCTTGGGGTAGGAGCGGGTATGAAGGGTCTATGAACAGCTTAGTCCATAAAAGTCAACATCAGGACTAAGGAAGGAAGAGAAGACTATGATGACTCACACATCAGTAACAAAACCCTTTACACTTTTAATACAAGTTTTGATGGAAAAACTTTTCTAAGGAAGTATTAACTAATTACTGATAAAACCATGTAATTTGGCTTGTGGCAAGCTGTATTTTGACAGCAGCACGACTTATAAGTCATGGTTACTATACAAATAACAATTTGTAAATGAGATTAATATTCTGGATATTTATATTTTTGTTAGTTATATTTATATAATTTCTATTTCTACAATGTGTTGCATATGTCTTTTAGGTATCTGGAAGGTTATCTCACAATAGGAGATAATCCCATGTATTCCCTGAGAATTCAGGGCTCACAAAAGGTAAAATTGGTCATGTGATTAGAAAATTAGATTATTCCTAATAAGCAATAATTTACTACCTATTAACTCATATATAATGTCACTTGATAAAATTCTAACATCAAAGTAAATTTATATGTGAATAAAAGGCAGAGGCTTTTGCAAGCCACAATACTTTGATTTGGATCAAGATTTTGACCACCTTCAAGTTAGAAAGTGTTAACACAACAGCTGTTATTCTTAGAAACTCCATGCCTGCCCATTGAAGTGACAGCTACACTGGCACAGGGAACCCGTCATTGTTTGGTTTTGGCATTGGGTTGGGGTTTTTTTGCTTTACCGGAATTGTCTCTTTCTTCTTTCTTTGTAAGATGGCAGGTTGCCCTGCTTTCACATGCAGGAAAAATCTGCCTTTGTAAGAGCTTGTTCTCTCCTGCCAGCCCATCATATTTGCTCACCTCTGTAATCAACGAACCAAAACTGGCAACGGATCTGAACTGACTGTATCAGCTTTTTTTATCAGCTTTACTGATCTGGAAAAAAAGCAAACACCATTTCAGCTTATGACAACATTGATCAGAGTTTCATGACTAACACCTTGAAGAGTTGGTTTATAAAAAATAGGGGAGCACAGAAGGAATTCATTTGGGGCTTAAAGCTAAATTAATTTCTTTTTATTTTTATCTAAATTTACTTCATTTTCATAGTCTTGTACAGTCATCAGGCCCTTTGAAGACCAAAACAGCTTTTCATGAAAGGCCACTAGTGTGAGTGTATTTCAACAGCCCTTACCAGCCAAATCCTGAGGAAACAAACCAGGCCCAAAAACTAGTTACCTTGAATTGAGCAATAGAGAGTGTTTTCATGTACAGATTTCAGAGGTATAGACAAAAAGATATTATAAAATCTCTTCAAATAGAGAAAATATGCTTTCACTGCCCAGAAAATATGGCATTATTAATTCAACAGGCATACCATATTAATTTCCTCATACGTAACATTTTAGAGCATTTATTGGAATCACTGGTAAAAATCATTGGTTAATGTGGAATTGCAACCCTGCCTCTTGCCTATTTGCCTCCTACCTTCTTCCTTCACTGCCGTGTGGAGTTAAAAGCAGTAACAAGGCAATAGTACATGTCTCTATTACAGCAATCCATGCTCACCTTCTTGAATGTTTAAATGCACCATTCTTCCTTTAACACAGAAAGAATTGTAAATTGTAATTCAGCCATCTCTGCTTGTAAAGCACCAATACAGAGTGGCCAAGGACCCAGACAATGTGTTTGGGTGATAGCATAACACACACTATGGGAGTTGCCACTGATTTCCTAGAGATTAATAAGGGACAGATACCCTGTCATATTACCACGGGGAACTGATCAAAAAAAAGCTAATAAAAGATGGCTGTCAAAAAACATGCATGTTCATGTCCCTCTTTAAACATGTTCAACATGTCAAACATTTTACATGTCATTTTTTTCAGACACCACAAACTTATCATTCCACATGCACTCCTTATGTACCCCATATCTGACATGGGCTGCATCACCAAGAGAGCTTTCTGTTTATCTTAGGGAATTCACATAAGCTGGGAGACAGAACACATTGAATACACAGGCAATACAATCTCAAAGCTTTTCCTCTCAGTAAGAATGCAGATTATGTGCTTTCAAAGCAGTCACAAGGGAACCAACACTGCCTTGTGCTGTTACAGAACAAACTTCGATGTGGGTTCCAGGCACAGTATGACCCAAAAAAGATTAATTAATTCCTCTAACACTTAGGCACGATGAACCAGATTAACCAGAAACTACAGTTTCAATGGGAATTACAAAAGGAGTGTAGGAAAGCATCAGGTAAGGATTTAACTTTAAGTGGTAGTAAGGATTTCATATTCCACCTCAGAACACGAATGAATGTTCTGCTTAGGTAGCACAACCACCCAGCAAATCTGGGATGAAAGGAATAGTTAAACTGTACTGGACATAGATGTACTTGAATTCAGAAGAACTGATAGCTGAAAACAATATTTACAAGTCAAATGCTGACACACCAGAGTCACAGTAGGCTGGGATTTGAAATCAGGAGGTTCTGTTCCCATCTCTGCCATTGATATTCAATCCTGAACCAGTCTGTCTCTGTCTTCCAGGTGTTTATGAACTCGTTAACTCACACTACCCATGGTACAAAACAGAGTGCTGCATGTTTGTTGAGCACACGCCCCTTGGCTCCACTAAGGCCTCCTTGTTTTACTAACAAGAGAGAGCACCCACTGATAAATATCAGAGTCACTGGGGATTTCAGAAGCCCTTGATCATGCCAAGGGAGCAAAGTACTGTGTTCAAGTGATCACCCATCTCAGTGGCTCTACGTCTTGGTTCAATTTTGGGTACGTTTAGATACAAGTATGCCTTTGATTCCAAAAAGCTCAAAACAAAATAAACCCACGTCAGCTCTGTGAAGGATAAATTAAAATAGCCACAAAGCCCCCTATTTTACAGCATTTATGATTTTAAGGTACTTGAAACCATTTGGTATAAAAGTGTGAGAACAGAACTTATGCAGGTACTGAGTATTCCGTGGTGAATTAGTTTATCTGGCAGCTGCCTGCAAGAGTTAGAATTATAAAAAGTTCAGTTAGAAATAAACAGCTGCTCTGTAAAGAGAAATGTCAGGGGATACAGGTGATAGGAGAAGCTTGAAAAAGCTAAACCTGTCATTCACACACAACAAAATGGCAGTACTTAAAGACACCAAATCAAGATTGAGTCAGTAAAAAAGGTCATAGAAATTTCACACATTTGGTATGATGAGTTGATACTTGACAGAAAGAAAAACCAAATTTGAATCTGATATGCAATAAACTGGAAGAAAAAGCCAGAGGTATAATACCAGTGAACATGGATAGGAAGAAAACTTGGCAGACAACAGGCAGAATGCAGCCAAAAACTTGGCACAGAACAGAGGTAAAGCAAAGGAATATTGGAAACAGGAGTTAAATGAATATTAGTCAGTCAGCAGTTGTAGGTCTGTAAAGACCAAGAGACATGCTGATAGTCTCCTGAAGTAGATTGAAAAACACAGTATTTGTCTTCTCTAGACAATATTCTTTGCTTCATTATATGTTTAAATAATTAAGCAAGGTATCTGGAAAGAAATTGGCATCTTTTGTTGCTGTAGACTTCTAAACAAAAAACAAAATTAATCAAGAACCTGTAGTTCAATTTCAAGATTTAAAGTATCAGTAGCAACAGCCAAAGTGTAATTATACTCCTGTTTGCTATTTTGTTTCCTTCTTGCCTGGTCCTAGATCTGTGTGACAGATGGTGAAGAATTTTTCAGTGCATCCCAGAAAGGTAGAGTTTTTAAACAACTTACCCTCAGTAGGTGACATTTTCCTTCTCCCAGAAAAAACAATCAAAAATGTAGAAAATTATTTATGTTGTGGGGTAGGTGGTCAGTGCCTCAGTGTTCCACAATAAAGTCAAGGAGATTAGAAAAAGAAAAGAATACAGATGGGACAGAGGAGGTAGAATTTTTGTACTCCACTGCAACAACAAAATTGGAGTTTGAATATGAGAGCAAGAAACAGTCGCACAGGAAAGTAAGCAACTCATTCTTACAGCTGGTGATGGTCTGTATTACAGAAGGGAAAGGGGTAGGTCGAAGCCATGATGGTTTACTTGCTGTCAGCACCTGAATTCTCACGAGCTTTCATCCAGTATTTGGGGTATGTGTGCACAGAACCAAGCTTGGCTATTTTTTCTGCAAGAAACATAGATGAAATGTTTGGTTTTTCTTTTCAGGGAACCAGACTAAATTCTATTGATTTGAAACATATACATTTTTGCTTTAGGGTACATCAGTAGAAATGTGAAGTGAGACTGCAAGCATGGACCTGAAGTTAAACAGCACATGAGGCAAGAGAGGCAAGGATGAAAAACAGGAGTTACAATAAGGAAAAATAAAATGAGAAATCTAGGAGTTTTCATCTTCTGCAATTGTGCCGTTAAAAAGAAATCTGCAGAACTGTCATAGGGCAAAGTAGACTGTAGTGACACTAAGCAGGTCAGGAGGGGTTGTGAGAAGAGCAACACAAAGAGAACACGTTCACGTGTTCTCAGGCTGCCAGAGGCAACAATTTCAAAGCTCAACTGAAACTTCTGGATCATCTGTTTTTTCTCCTACCAGTGGATCCATCACTCTTCTAAAGAGCTGTTCCAAACCCAGAAGTAAATGCTGAGGCAGTCACCTGGGAGACAGAAACAGGTATTCTCACATGGTCACACGATGGGACATCTAAGCACACAAACAGTACTGCAGAACAGCTTTCCACGGGCCTCAAATCAAACCAAGACCCTTTCATGCCATGACAGCAGTTTTTAATTTCATAGTGCAACCAGTCCCAAAACCAGCTATGCCAAGGAAAACAAAGCAAGGCACTTTATCAAGTTATTTCTTTTCATGACATCTGGATGATTTTGACATGATTTCAGGTGCATTTGTTAAGCACTCCACCAGCATCTGCCTTCACACTCTAAAACCAATACTTTATCATACCAAGGGCTATAAAAACAAGAAAACATTAGTTCCAAAAAATATGACTGTGTGTAAAAAATATTGCAAACATACAATAAACAACAGCTATGAATCCATATAAGCCTAGGTTGAATGCCATGAAAGCCAGAGCAATATAACAGGTATTAGTTTTTTATTTATTAAATAAACAGGTTATTCTAATCTGCATTTAGAGAAAGTTCATCACCACTTTTTTTGCCTGTTGACTAACCTCAAGCTTTCCTGTCATTTATCAGAATAGATTTAATTTAGACTTTATTTTATAATGTGTATAAGAAAATTTAAGCCTCTCTTGGATGCTTGTTTTAATGTTATTGCTAAAGCATCTTATCTCTCCAGAGACTTTGGGCTTGGAAATTACTCCTAGAGGGGGGGTCATACTTGAATTTTGAAGCATGTGAAAACAAGCATGCAGAAGCCTCCTCAGCAATCTAACTGGAGTTTTGCTTGCCCTTTTCCTCACACAATGGTGCTTTCAACTTATCCAACAGACCTGCTGACAGCACAGGCACTGAGATGTCATGGAAGCCACTGCTGCCTCAAGAGCTGCAGACTCTCTCATTAAGCCTACCTGCTCACCACTGAAATGAGGAATAAGGAAGAAGTAGAAGGCAGATGAATGGGGGGGGGGAAAGGAGTAATAAAAGTGCTACCTCCATAATTAATTCACATTTTTCAAGCAATCTCATCTCTAAGGAAATTCTAATAAAAGATATGAGCATATTAAATCTCAAGTTAAAAACAGGGGAGGAAAGACTGTTTTCCTAGACTACCATTTTCTCTCTTTTCTTAAAATTAACATCATTCAAATATCTTTATATTTTTAAAACAAGTTAGGTTAATCCTATGTGAAGCATCATTAACTCTTCCTGCATGCTTTGTGACTTTTCCTTTACAACTGCAGACTCTGCAGGTAATTATAGTGGAGCTGCTGCCTCAGCTGCAGTGTTATGACTGGTGGGAGAAGCACAGGGAAAAATGAGCAGGTCCTTCTCAAGGACAGCTGAGAGTCACTGGGTTCAGGCCCCACCCTGTGGCAAACCTTAGGATTCTGCATCATTTTTACACTCTAGTTTTATGTCATGAACATCCTGGAGAATGAGGATATCTAAAACATACTGCCCATCTGTTCTACTATAATACTTCTGTGTTGGCAGCTGCAGAAGGATCATTTCCAGGATCGCTGTCAGTAGCTTGTGTAGCTGTAGGTTCATAGATAAAAGCTGTGGATATCAATCCAACAGGGCATAGGAATAGTCTTTTAACACAGTATTTTAGTGTGTATTGGCTGTAGAAATAAAAAATGTCCTCTACATCCATTAAACTAAAATTTATAATTCTACTGGAAAGTCTGTAGTCATCTTAGTTGGTTCTTGAATCCTTGCTCGGTTATGAAAACAGTCTTTTGAGACTTAAAAGGATGCACACATCCATAAATCACATTTGGTTACATTTATATCACCAGATATTATTCACTTGTTATTCTTCAAGCTGCCCTTGGCTCACCACCCTGAAAACTTGCATGTTCTCCAGCATTCACTTGAGTCTCAAACAAAGCCTTTAAAAGAGACATTTATATAATTCTTAATATGAAATTCATGTCCATCTTTCCACAGACCCCCTCTGTTCTTAGGAGTTAACATCAGTGTAGCCACCAAAACAAGCACATAGATAATTTTATTGATGAGAACTGAGTGCCACACCAAATTCTTCTTGGAAATGTTGTGCTGCAAAGCTCATCTGTGGCAAATGCTGTAAGAGCACACAGTGACCCCATCCCTCTGCTGTCTTGTTCTTCTGTTACTTTCAACAAAAGATCATCTAAAAGCAGTTAAAGTTAATATGAAAAATAACATGAACAGAAAAATCACATCAAATTGAAGTGTCTTATATAATAGCAAGTGTTCCATGTCTCAAGCAGTGGGTTGGAGTAAATTAAAACTTCTGAACATTATCCTGGGGGTGGAAAAAGAAGAAGACATAACTTATAAAGGCTGTACTTTTTATCCTGAGAAATTCGATGCAAGAAGGTCAATCTAGTTTACACATACCAAATGCTTAAAATATCACATAACCTATCAATTCAGAAGAATCAGAGTACAAAACTTTGAGAAGCACCAGAAGGTAGAATACATAAATTAAGATAAAATATTCTAATTCTGTCATCTTGTATTCATCAAATGAGAAGGATAATTTCACCCTTAATTTCCCTGATCATTTTGAATCACGTTCTCTATTTCTAAAACGTGGTCAATTAACACCCTTCTTAGTAAGAAGGTTTTGCTAAATACCTAAGAAGACAAAGATACATCCTTAGTCACTTAATATTTTAAACAGTCGAAAACTTTAGTGGAAGCAAGGAGTTTTTAATCATTCCCTTCAGAAAACTTGTTGGATTTTCCCCCTCACTACAGCTAAGGGGAGGCAAATTCCTGGCACCAGAAGTACATGATATGCATTCTTTTTTTCTTTCAGCTCCCAAAATACCCTCTGCTGCTTTCAAGCAGTGGATTAGACTAAAATGAAGCTGAACACTACCCCAATGGTGAAAAATATGTGGAAAGTAGCATATACAGGCTGTATTGTTTAGGCTAAAAATAAAAAACAATGTGTGAATTCTTTCCAACATTATGTGACATTTCTTGCATCTTCATAAATGCTGCAGCTTACGAGTGAGATTTTTTTTTGCTTACTAAGTATCCAATTAGTTCATACATATTCACAGACCATTTCAACTGCTGTTGATGGGAGCAGATGCAATGAATCTCTCTGCATAGTTTATATTGGCTTGATCATAGAATCCTAGGACAATTCAGGTGGGAGGGAACCTCAAGAGTCCAGCCTCCTGCAGTATCAGAGTAAGCTGAGATCAGACCAGATAATCAGGGCTTGATCCATGCAGGTCTTGAAAACCTCTAAGGACAAAGACTACAAAGCCTAAAAGAATATGGCTTATGATGTGCTCTTTTTTTTTTTCCACTGACTGCCTGACCCCAAAATCGACAGATAAAAATTTATACATCTTCAGTGGGAATACATAGGTGTGTGTATCTAAGCCCATATATGCACACAGACAGTGAAATCTACTTTCTTAAATGTACTTTCTGATCCCAGATTATATTTTTGAGTTATGTAAGTTTTTTAACACTGTAAGAAGTGAATAAATGGAGAAACGAAAATGTGATGCCTCTGTGAATTAATATTAATTGATAGTTTGCCAATTATCAAAAGGAAAGATTCCTGAGTGGGATTAGTATATGTGCTAGCCCTGAGTCAGTGCAAGAGACAAAATTATGTCTGCTCAAAGGCTGAGAAAGAATGTTTTGCATTTCCACCCCCCAGAAGCTGTTTAATTTTTGTTTTTAACAGCTATCTCAGTCTCCTTATACTTGTGACATAGCCAAAGCTACACACTGATAACCATTCACCTCTGATATCCAACACTGATGGATTCATTTTAGATTTCATTTTGGAAAGCCAAGCAACTTAAAGCATGATGAGTGTAATATAAAATACTAAAACGGATTCGTAGTAGCTCTCAAGAGAAACATTTAAGTCAACAGAGAATGTCTTCAGGTCAAGCACGTTTGTGCTCAACAAGGTACAGCACCTTTAAGATGATGAAGTAGATTTATTTACTGTAAAAAGTCCTTAGCACAGCTTTCATTATTCATCTCATGTGAAGCTTCTTACACTACACCTTTTACTTAATTATCTCAAATCTCCATTAAAAGACATGAGTAACCATATTTGGTTTCTTTTCTCTGTATTCCTCTCTCTCAAGGAGCACTGTCACAAATATAACCTGGCTAAAGAAAGTGAGAAGAAAAAGGAATCTAAGTATATGTGATGTTTCTTGTTTCTGCTAGGGAAGAAACATTTCTTGTTTTTTTGAGCAAAAGGTGGGGGGGGCTGTATCATCCTTAGCTCCTATGACAGTCAGTGGCACAAGTATTGTGCCTTTATAAATTTTAATAGCATTAGTTCTTGCAGTATTGCTGTAATTCTGCAATTATCTGACCATCTCTATTGCTTACAAAGCAACATACTCAGATTTCTAAACTATGCAGACTATTCCTTTTAATTAAATGAAAGTAACCTCAATATCTCTCATGGATATTGCTTTTTAGGACTACAGAACACAACATTGGATTTATAGTTCTGTGGTTCATTTGTATTGCATTGCTATTACTATGAGAGGATACATATAGGCCATTAATGTGAATAAGAACCATTTATGTACTATCAAATCTTGCATGGGATTATACTTGGATTTCAAGAGTAGCCAGCAGTATTTTAGAAACACTCTATTGTCTCTCACAGTACATTTACCTCCTGTATTTATTCTAAAGGGTTTTTTTAACAAACATAATTTGTTCAATTGACAGTTCTCCCAGAATCTGAAAAACAACTACCACAGCTCTTAAAAACACCCACAAAACAGTTTGTAAAAGAGATAAGAACAGATTAATTTATTAAGTCTTTATGGTGATGAAGCACATCAAATTATACTACTTCAGCAGTAACAAATATGAAAGCCTCCCCAAAAGAAAAACAAAGGCTACCTGGTTCCATAATATTATACTCTTTTTAAAGTTTTCAAGTAGCAAAGGCAGTAAGTTTCAAGGTTATATTTATATTAATATGTTACTTTCAAAAACACAGACTGGGAGAGAGTTTCTGCAAACCCTTCTTCCACTCCATAGTACTTACACAGATAGTTCTGCAGGTTTTATGATGTTTCTAACTCAGCACAATACAATACATACTCTTCTCAAATATTCCATGATATCTCCAGCTCACTTTTCCAGAGGAGATGTCATTATGTCTCCTAAGAATAATTTAGGGAAAATTCTTAGATTAGGAGCAACTGCTTCAAAACATTTCACCTGCCTCAAAAATAAGCAAAAATAGGAATGTTTTTAAGGACAACAATTTGCAAAAACTTTACATGTGACATGATAATTTCCAAGATAAAGTAGGGTAGCATTAAACTCAATCATCTTTGAAAAGAAAACTCTGGTGTGCGGGGATGATAGATGGAACTGTCCCCCAGCTGAGAAAAGCAGAAGATGCAGAGGGGCCCTGGCTGTCATTCCACACTGATCAGCCTTAACCTCCATTTCTAGCATTGACCTTGATTCTGATTTGTCCCACACCATATCTGCCCTTACAGCATTTGCTTTTGGCTCAGCCAGTTCCAGACTCGGATCCTGGAGTGGCCACGGTTGGCACACACAAGGATCAGTGTGGGCAGCGTGTCTGGCATGAGTGCACAGAGAACTGTGATGTGGCATCACAACAGCCCCCATAAGGCCTAGTCCATGGGCACCTCCATTTTGGCAAGCGCCTACTTCCAGCCTGCCAGAAGTGGGCTGGGCCTCTGGGACCAGCCCATCATCTTGGGGATGGGGCCGTCATTTTGTTGCGGGGTGGGAGGGATGGCGCCATTTTGTGGGACCGCATTAAGGCAGCCATCTTGTGGTACAGGTGGCTGGCAGCCATTTTGTGGTGCTGGGTAAAGGAAGGCTACCAGAGCGGGAGTGGCGATGTCGCGCCGGGGAGGTTCCTGTCCTTGTTTTTGTTCAGTCCCTGACCTCACTGTCCTTACCATAGCCAAATTAGACACCTGGCTGCCGCTGACTTCACTGCCTTCTTGTCCCCAGCTGAGACTGCCTCCCACAGATCCATTCCCATTTTGTCCCAATCATAATAAAATATGCTTTCTATGACATGATCGTCTCTTTTTCTGATCCATAGGATCAAATTTTTCATTGAGGCTGTCTCGAGGGGACGCCCCTGTTGCTTTAAGAGGTATTTCATCTGCTTATGGAGTCTTTCCTCCTTTGTTAATCAGGCTCCCATAACTTTAGTGAAGTAAAATGAAATAAAATGGTAGGGTGGGGGACATGACTACAGAGCTTCTGGCCTACCTTGTCCAGCGGGAAGGTCAACGATCCATAACATCCACCACACTGAGCTGTGGGCGGCTGACTGAGTGGGAGCCACCAACAGTCCGTGGCTGATCCCTGAGGGACACCTGGAGAATCTCCCACATGGCAGGAGGCCTTCAACTCAGGGTCTCTCTTTGGTGCCAATTTGACAGCCATTGACCAAGGAAGAAATGAAAATAAAAGCCTTCCAGCACACTCCACCCATGAAGGCACCAAACAGAACTTGTCAAGGGAAACTCAGGCTTATAAAGGGTTCTGAGGGGAAGGTTCTAGAACTTGGACGGGATTGGGTAAAAGCAGGGGTGGAGTCTGTAACTAGGGAGACCGGCAGCCAATGGGACAATGGTCACCGAAAGCCAATGGGAAGACAGGGTGTTGGGCAAAGGTGGGAAAGTCAACCAATGGGATTCCAGGGATCAGGGCAAAGGTGGGAAAAGGGTATAGGGGGAAGAAAACAACATGGGGACAAATTGGGATAAGGTTATGAGGGAAAAATGAGGAGGGGTAACACAGAACATCTACAACTAAAAACCGTACAATAATAAACGCAATGAACTTGAACCAAACTTCAGTTGTAACAGTCTTAGCAGTCTCTCAGGTTGTTTTGTGTCCTCCATTTGTCATCCAATGTGCGTTCTCCCACACAAAAATAATAATTCTGTGAGCAAAAAATGTGGGGGTAACATTTCCAACACATATGAACTTATTTAAAATTAATACAAAATTAACTCTGCCTTTTAGGAGCATACAAATGACTTCTCAGAACTATACTTAGCAGAACCGGAGGTAAAATAGGCTCATTGATTACTGAGGTTTGAGCACCTGACTAAAATCAAGAACCTCTACCAGCACACATGAAGAAATAATTCCATTAGTTAGAGGAGGTTTCTACTCTGTTTTAAGTAGTGTAGAATCTCTTTCTCCAGCTATCCATGTTTACTTGAATGCCCAAGGCATGTAGCAAACCTGTAGATATATGCTTTTCACAACAATTGCTTTTCAACTTATAAAACATTAGAACTTGGGTGCTTCAATACTGTGTTATCTATCAACTCAAAATAGAATGTCATTATCTCCTATTAGAGTATTCTCCTTTCAATTAGACTAATCACAAGCTCAAAAACAAGGACCAACAGACAAGAAAATACAAACTATATTTGTATGTTATATGTGTATATCTTGATAATTTTTAAGGAGGGATGACAGAGCCCTCCAAACCTTTTAAAAGGCTGATTTCCTTTCACTAATAGCAGCCCTGAAACAACAGCTGTGCTTCCAGGAGCAGCAAAGTAGTACTGCAGAATAATCTGCACAGCCTGAGATCTGCCCAGAAATGCAGAGGATGATGCACATGGCACAGGATGCCTGGACTCTGCTTCCCACCAAAGGCAGATACTCAGGAAGAGAAGTTGTAAAGGGAACCCAGTGACCAACAAAGACAGACTTCTTGAGCACAGAGCTCATTGGACTGGTACTCACAGCAGGGAAACTGCCAATTTGTTTGCTTCCATTCTGTCAAAGGAAGCAGATTTTTGTGCCCTTTTCTGGGAATTAACTAAGAATATAGCTCAATCATTTAATTTGTGTAAACCAATGTATATCATTAAAGCTTAGCTATGTGAACTGAAAGAAAAACATTATGGTCTCTACAGATGATCAGAGAAAGAAAGCAAGAGAGTTACTTGCATGTTCATCCATCACATTCACTAGTCCTTTACACATATTGATGCACTAAGTTACTAAGGTAAATACCATCTGGTGCTGAACATCTCAGTGCAAAGCTCAGTGAGGAATCCAGTTAATGGCAGCTAACAGGGACAGGTAGAAGAGACAGCTAATATACATTCACATTCCTATATCTGGGGCCAGTAAATGACTGTACTGCACTGTGATGAGATGCAAGTCTCTAAGGAAAATGAAATCAAAGTGATATTTCAGCATTAAGGCAGTTACATACATTAGAGTTGTGAATAAGCAAAATACTCAAAATAAAAATAGTGGTTCAGCTCTTCATCTGGAGAAAATTGCCAATGTTTGACCTAAGCATCCAGCCCTAGTGTTCATTGTTTAACATGGATCTGATACAAAATAAGGAACAGGCTATCGTAACTGAGACCAGGAACAACTACACTCAGACAATTCCCATGCATAAAGCAAACAGAAAATATCAGAGGTCAAATTTCATAATGATGATTTCATAACAACAGTCCCTAGCCCTATAGTAGCAGAATACACCTACAATGTGCTCTGGGACTTCAGATATTGAGGACTAAGCTCCAGCTCGTGTCCATAAGTAAACTGCTGCCACCTGCTCTGTAGACTTTCTTCTGTCTGAAAAAGCCCAGAGGGATCTTGCATCTTGCAGTCAAAGCAAGGTGTTTAACTAGGGGTGTGTGCACAGTCACTCCTGTCATTAACTGGCCAAACTGTGATGTTAAAGAGCAATTCAACATACTCCAGAATTTTTGTTATATTTTCTGACAAAATTAAAATAGAGGGAAAATTTTCTTTTGAAGTATAGCACCGTCATTTAACATAAACATAAAGTTATGTTTAGGAGATTCTCATCATTTTCATTATGGTTTTTACCTCATGAACATAGCCAGTCTCAGATGTCCCTCTCCTTTTTGTCCCATTTTATGTTCTCCACACTGAACGGATTAACTTCAAAGCTTACGAGGCCAAACTCAAACATTCTATTCCTAAATATTTTCTTCTTTAAGATCACGCGGGACTGAAATGTTTCCTTTTGAAAATTTTATAAAAAGAAAGCAGTAGAAAGTAGCTCTATCAGTGTCAAGGAAACTACCCTGCACGTTCATCATGTAAGCTTATGGGGAATTTAGTTCATAGTTATTAAAACCCTGTATTTGTCACAGGTATAGAAGCAAAAGGGTTCTATACCAAAACAGTATCGCTCTGCAATGCTGTATATATAGGCATACAAATGAAACTGAGAATGAGACTACACCATAACCCCTGCAGAAAATGCAAGTGTGTCAAATGTGTAAAGCAATTCTTCAGAGGTACAATGCTGGAACTTGTCATGGCAACTCTTCTCACTCCTTCCCACTGATTCCTGGCAAGTATTTTTAAAATTTTTTAAAGTGTTTTTACTCCTCCCCTTCTAGTCCTTTCCCCCCTCCACACAATATGAATGATATCACCAAAAAGTGAAGAGCAAGCAAAAATATCAGTGTGCAGCCATTTCAGAAAGACTGAAGATACATTTGTCCTTTGCATGTTGTAGGTTTATGCTGTCACACGCACAACAGTCCAGCCAGCAATAAAAGCCTTTTTTTTTCCTGTACAAGACATTGTATGGTGTTGAGCTATTAAAATTTACTGAAAGGCTTTAGGCAAGAACCAGCTTAAAAGGCTTTGGGCAAGAACCTGAGAGGTCTGGGAGTTTACAATCTCCATTGCTCCTGTAGGCAAATTTTATGCCAACAGTTTCATCTCGCACTTGCCTTCTAAAGACCTTGCTTGCTGTCCATGCATCTACTTACAGTCAGAGTATGCAAGTGCTCTGATCAGTAACAGCAGGATTCCAAAGATTAGGCTCCCAGAGCACCTTTAGAAAATGGGTTTAGGAAAAAAAAGGCAGTCTTCTCCATCTGCACTGCAGTCAGAATTTATGCCACTCACAGTATTTGCTGTTCTCTCCATACCATGCCACATGTGCCATGAATATTGCAGAGTAGCTGACTGCTCACTAGCTGAAGTTATACAGTCCAAAGTCCCTTTAACTCAATGACACCCCCAGAAATCTCTCTGTGACATACCATGATGCATTAAACATATGATGCAATCTGCAGACAGGATTTTAAGCCAGCTAACAGGATTTCTGCTCACAGCTTTGAAATACCTGTGGTTTTGCTGCACAAGAACAATTGCCTTAAGCTTCTGACCAAGCAGTTAAAGAGAGCCCCAATGTGCCATTTCTCTGTGATCAAGCACAGGGGTGAAATTGGAGGAGGAGTTTTCACAGGATCAGAGCCTGCCCCGGGCGACTTTTTGAAGCCCATGAAATGCATCCCTGCTTCCAGCAATGGGTGTGTGCCCCTGGGTATTCTCTGCTCACAGCCAACTTCTGAGGAAAGGAAACCCACTTCCAATTTTAAAAGGCATCTGTGAACATACAGGATTTACATCCAATTTCCTTCTTCAGAAACAGTGTCTGTCTCAGAGCTTATGTCCCTAGTTCAAGGTCCTTTGAATAAAATGACTTCACATTAAATTGACCAGATTTTTGCATGAAGAATATATTTTTACGGTTTATTCTTTTAAGGACAATCACTCAAACATACTAACAATGTTCTGGGATATATTCTTTTGTGTTCTATTCTATTTCAATAAATGTGAAATCATTCTAGCAAAGGCAAAGTCCAATGACCTGTTTCTGACCTATTCAGTGTGATTCCAGCAACTGTGGATTGTATTTCTATGCAAACCCAAAGCCTATCCATATAGCTGAAGAAGATATCAGTATTCATCCATTTAGGTCCTGTGAGTATTTTACAGATTTTTCCATGGGGAAGTGTTTGTAGGCAGGAAACTATTCTACAATTAAGACTATGCAAAGTGCTACAAATATCCCAAACCTCAGAGAATACTAACCAAGACCATGTAAATCCACGCTGTGAAAGGCAGATATTTTATGTCCATACAACTCACATTTAAATGCAATTACTTGTGTTTTAAACTAAATAATCCAACCATAATTGCCACATTATAATAGCATACCTGTACAGTTACAGACCTCATGAAGGTTAGCAAAGGAAGAGTCACTTATGAGATACTGCTGGGGTTTGAGAGAACTCCTTGCCTAACAGATGAATTATCACAGGACAGTTTCACCAATCCTTCAAAGGAATGTCACATAAGTACCCGCTAAATTGCCCTCTACAATTCAGATCAGTTATGGGAGTTCCACTCAGCTTAACACACGTAAATGTATACTAAGTACAAGCAAAGGTACCAGATAATAAGTATCAGTTATATTTGCTAAGATGCAAACAAAAGAATTGCAGCCTTGTCTTACTAAAAATAATGACTCATATAAACTGGAATAAAGCTGTTTTACAAAAATAAGTCTCAATACTTCAATGTTTTTACTTGCTATTCCAGATTTTAACATTTGAGAATAAAACACAGCACTTGGACTATTTTGCTTGGTAACGTTATACAATTATCATAGAAATCATAGAATGGCCTGGGCTGAAAGGGACCTTACTGATCATGCCATTCCAACCCCCCTGCCCTGGGCAGGGACACCTTCCATTAGATCAGGTTGTTCAGAGCTCTATCCAACCTGGCATTGAACACTGCCAGGAATGGGGGGGCATCCACAGCCTCTTTGAGCAAACTGGTCCAGTGTCTCTCCACTCCCACAGTGAAGAATTTCTTCTGTATATCTAATCTAAACCTACTCACTTTCAGTTTCAAACCATTCCCCCTGGTATGACATGCTCCTGTAAATAGTCTAGTCCCATCTTTCTTGCAGAGTGGGCAGCTAAGAGGTCTCCATGAAACCTTCCCTTCTCTATGTGGAACAGCCCCAGTTTTCTCGGTATTTCTTTTTAGGGGAGGTGCTCTAGAGCCCTTATCAATGTCGTGGACCTCCTGTGGATTTGCTCCAACATGTCCTTCCTGTGCTGGGGGCCCCAGAGCTGGATGTAATGTAGGTGCGGTCTCAGAGCAGAGAGGCAGAATCATCTCCCTCAACCTGCTGTTCATGACCTTTTTGATGCAGCCCAGGACATGTTTGGCCTTTTGGGCTTCAAGTGGACATGGCTGGCTCACATCCAGTCTCGCACCCACCAGCACCCCCAAGCCCCTCTCACAGGGTTAGGGTCAATCCCCAGCCTGTATTCATACCAGAGGCTGTCCTGACCACTCAGGTGCAGCACCACCACTTGTCCTTGGTAAACCACATGAACTTCCCATGGGCCTCTTCTCAAGCTTTCCCAGGTCCCTCTCAATGGCATCCTGTCCTTCCGATGTGTCAACAGCTCCACTCACCATGGTGTCATCTGCAAATCTGCTAAGTGTGCACTCAGTCCCTTTGTCTATGTCATTAACAAAGATATTAAATACCACTGGTCCCAATGCAGACCCCTGAGGGACACCACTTTTCACTGTCCATCATGACTCTGAGCTGTTGACCACTACCCTCTGGATGTGACCATCTGGATGCAATATAGACATGACATTCTATCAGCATAGAGTACAGAATGTCTCTTGTAACATTCAGCATAAGAGTACAATCTGAAAGAAATTACTCACAATAACTGCTCAATACAACAATTTTCCTTTCAGGTTTCTCTCAGTGTTGCCCCTTTTCACAGCCATAAAACCCAGATGAAAAACCAGGATTCAGTGGGTATAATGGTTGTTACCCTACCACAGCTATTCATTTCCTGTAGAAGGTGGGATTTGTTGCCAGGGTTGGAGCTGCTC
Organism: Pithys albifrons albifrons; assembly: GCF_047495875.1. NCBI lineage: Eukaryota > Metazoa > Chordata > Aves > Passeriformes > Thamnophilidae > Pithys > Pithys albifrons. Next base: position 59,085,037 of record NC_092463.1, on the reverse strand, counting down.
CTCAGGTCATGTGGCATAGGTTCATGCATCAAAATCTGCAATTCTCAGACTCAAATCTGCTCCCAAAGACTTAAGGACACAAGACATGCAGCCATCACTACCTGACTGTTGCAGAATCAAAAAAGGGGAAAAGATTACAAGTTCTACCATCAGAGTTTCCTCAAAGTAAACATGCTTCACCTCTACCCCTTACTACCTTACTGTGCACATTTAGTAAGAGTAACACAGCTGCTGCTTGTGAAAAGAGTCAGAGCTTGGACCTTCGGCCCTGTTGCTTTTTTGGTTCTTGCATAGGAAACAGAAGCAAATTCTCAGATAAGCGTTTCAGACTATACAGGTCAAAAGTAACACATGGATGAAAATATATTCCCAGAGCACTGGTACAATGTGGTGCATGAAAAACACCTCAATAGGTACATGGCTGCAATTCCTAACATTCCTTAAGTGTATCCTCACAGAGAAAGCATTGCAGAAATCTACAAGTCAATAAAAGGGCTAAATACTTATAGCGAAGCCTCTGTCTAAAACATAAGTTTTACTCTTTTGTACACTTTTACCAAATGAAAGGCTCTGTGTAATTTTTTTAATAATTTAAGGAGCTGGGGAACACAATCTGCAGTTCCTTAGTAAATATACAGCAATTGTAACCAGCAGATTGGACAGAGATGAAGTTAGACAGCAGTGACCAGCACTGAATGAAACAAATGCCAATGGCTGAACAAAACAGTGAAGATTTTACTGGTTTGTTAGTGCAGGTTTATCAGCATGTTTGTCAATGCATTGCCTCAGCTGGCTGCTCCTCACAGCTGCTTACAGCTGTGAAGTAACAGCATCACTCTTTCCTTTAGAGGCAAGAGAGTGTTGGAGTTGTGGGGGAGACTACAAGAGGCATCAGGAAATATTATACACAAGCAACTCACTTAAGTATTTGCAGGGAGAAATCTCACTCCCACTGTTGTGAATTTGGCTCCCAGTAGTTACAGAGAAAAATTAGGATGTAGAACATTTGTATTATCTTAAATTATAGCTTTTTTTATTAACCACATAAAAATGGTAAGACTGGAAAAGGTTAAGTGCTGCACACACAAGAGGAATAGAACAGAGGTAGGGGGTGAAAACTTATACACACAATTAGTGTTCTCTCAAGGGCCAGTGCATGACTTAAAGGCCATACAAAATAGATGCAAATAATAATCTTTACAGGCTTCAACACATCTCAATAATGAATGAGCTTGTGTCAACATCCTGCTCATTTTATTCAAAAGGCAGTGACTGGATGTGATCGACACTAAAATATGTCATAGACAGAATGGGATATATAATAGAACAGGAACTGAAAACTGCATTGATATCAATCAGCTGCTGAAAGCAACATTCAAAGCATTGGCCACAGCCTCCTTGTGCCAGACAGAAAGCACAGCTAGTAACAGATGAGATTAATGCACTAGACTGGACACCTTGGGAGTGTCCATAAATGCAGAACTGTTCCATGTATATAAATAAGTTAGTTCAGCTGAGGATTTTTCCCTCTTTCATGTCTTTTTGTTGACCATAAATCTAGAGGTACCATTGTGTTGGGTGGTTAAAAAGCTGTCATTGCCTCACATTTTCATGGACCATTTAGCATCATTGTGTTCAACATGAATGTGCAGGTACTTATACCTGCTCTGTGGTCACATCCAGTCACAAGGACATTCAGAACAATAGCAGCATAATACAGAATTTACAGGGTCTAAGTCTACTTTAGGACAGACTTAACAATAATTAAATTTGCTTTAAAGCTTATTCCTCCATGGTCTGTCTTTTTAACTTCTGAAATAATTTCACATGATCATGAAAGATGTAAAATTACATTAAAAAAACCCCCACAAAAATAAAAAGAAAAAAGGTCTCTGTTAGAAAGCAATGCACTCACAAACACTCTTGGGTAATGAAATAATGCATCTAACACATTGCTGATATCAGAGAGCATTTTACTGAAAGATGATTTAAAAGAACAGTATTGATATGATAAGGCAAAATTATTAAGCACATAACAAAAATAAGTAAAAATGCACTCGTTCAGACTTCTAGAGTTAATAAAACCGTTGCTGTTGATTCATCACATGCTGCAAGATAACTGAATTCTGTAAGTCTTTATTGGAACCTACTTGTGTTTTCTCAGGCTATTTATAGGAAAGACATGAGTTTCTGCAATTATAATTTGGCATCTGAATAAGACTAGTGGATTTGAACCCTACTTTTCCCCTTTATACCCTGAGAAGCATGCAAGGATGGAATTTCCTTTTCTGATTATACCAATCATTCAATCTCTTAAGATAGTCAAGAATGTAATTTGTTATGACACAAAGATAGAGTGTTTTAAGGAAAATATTGTATTCATTTATGCAAATGAGGCCTGGTTTTATCGGAGGAGGAAAGATATCATGGTCATGAAAATCTTCAGAACCACTTCCTGATTTCACAGTAAAAAAGCCCACTGAATCAAGAACATGTCAAAGGTTACAGGAGAATGCATGACATGGGTTAACCTGCTTTTACAAGTTACCTACCATGGAGAAATAACAAATCCCCACCTGTTTTGCTTCAAGAACTGCAAATTGTTCTTTTAAGGAAGCAATGGCTGGGAGTATCTCAGTGTATATCCTAAGAGAAAAATGGGCAAAAATCTGCATTTATACCTGTGTTCACATCTTACATATGTATCTGCTGAGCACTTATGCCATTATTGATTTAATACCACAATCACAACCCAGTGTTAATAATTCACAGCCAATGTCATACGCAATTTCCTGGTACAAATGAGCCTTGATTAAAGCCATTCACATTTAGATTCCCATCTGCTACTTGGGATTTCTATTCTTGAGTAACCTTTTTCTTCAGGTTCAATGCTGCATTGTAGTAGCAGATCTATAATCATCTCCCTTCACAGCAAGCAGTGGGAGAACTTCATGCTTTTACACATTTCAGTAATCATTTAGTCATATACATTAATACTGAATCTATGTGCCCACTTACTGTTTTGCTGTAAAAATTTAAAACAATGAGCAGCAAGTTGGATAAAATTGCATTTCTAGGAAAAATAAAACAAAGTTTAAAAAATATTCTAAAGTGGAGGGCAAAGACTTTCTTTCGAGAGCATAAAGCTGTCACGACAGGTGACTCATATTGGGCTGCATTAGTCATATCATGGTACATTATATAACCAGAGGGGATTGACACAACATAAACTGACACATCACAACATGGCTTGTCAGCAGCGATATGCATAAAGCCAGGCTTTTTAAAGAAAATACAGGGAAGAAAGTATTGTGGGTTTCATAAACACCACTTAGGAGGACAAAAACGTGGTGTGAAACATTCTGTTGCAAGTTATATTTTTGCAAGAACACATGCTGCCACTCTTATTATTTTGGAGGATTTGAACTTGTAGACTTATTGATCTTGATGGGCTGAAGACCACCAGCCTCCCAACCAGCTTAACATTTTTCTGGCCACTGGTAACACCCCATCCAAAATCCAGCTGGAGCTGAGGAGCTGTGGACAGGCTGTTTCCCAGGTGAATCAAACACCACATCCCAGCCAGAGCCCTGGGAGCTGCATGAGGCTCACTCCTGATGGGAATCGTGGAGTAAGCTGGGTTGGAAGGGACCTTGTACATCCTCTAGTTTCAACTCTCCTGCCGGGGCAGGGACACCTTCCACTAGTTGCTCACACCCCCACCCAACCTGGCTTGGAACACTGCTAGGGATGGTGCATCCACAACATCTCTGGGCAACCTGTGCCAGTGCCTTAGCATCCTCACAGTAAAGAATTTCCTACATACATCAACCTAAATTTCCCCTCTTTCAGTTTGAACCCATTACTCCTTGTCCTATCACTATGGTTGCTGATAAAGAGTCTCTCTCCAGCTTCTCTGCAGGCTGCTTCAGATTCTGGGAGGTTGCTATGAGGTCTTCAGACAACCTTTTCCTATCCAGGCTCAACAGCCTCAACTCTGTCAGCTTGTTTTCATAGCAGAGGTGCTCCAATCCTTTTATCAACCTCATGGCCCTCCTCTGGACTTGCTCCAACAGTTCCAACAGTCCATTTTTATGATGGGGGCACCAGAACTGTATGCAGTATTCCAGGTGGGGTCTCCCAAGAGAGGAGTAGAGGGGGAGAATCACCTCCCATGACCTGCTGGTCATGATCCTTCGAATAACCCAGACAGCTGGGGAGCTGCTGGTTTCCTATTTCTGAGAGCTGCATATCCACATTTTCATGTGGGCCTGCAATTCAGCAGGTACAGACTTCAAATGGGTGTTGAAGTAAGTCTGCTTATCTGCACAAGCATCTCTGATGGGCTCTTGAAGGGAATGGCCACATTTTAGCTCTGTCAGGGAATGACAGGGGTTCTCCTCAGAGCCTCTCTTTCAGCTCACTGGACTAATCTGGGTACTTAATAAAAAATGTACTGTGACAGCTCCCAAATTCCTGCTCTCAGGATGATGAACTTGAAATAGTTTATCATTACTACTATTTCTGGTATGATCTCTGAGTTTCACACACATATAATTAGAGGGCAGACTGGTGGAGGCCAGATTTCATCATATGTTCACACTCATGAACATTCAAAGGAGGGGTTTTGTTGTTTTTCATTTAAAATATGGCTGCTTGTATAGCTGCTTCAGAGAATTATAGGTAAATTCTGAAACACAATTAAATAGGAAATAGTCTTGAAATGCAGATATTCAAATCTCAAATCAGAGCACACATACCCCACCAGAGATTAAACAGAAATCCAGTTAGATTTTCCAAACCTGGAAGAACTCAAGCCTATTTATTAACACATCAAGCCACTTTTGAAGGTACATATGACATAAAAAGTGAAAGTGTCAACCTTGGGAAAGTCATTTACTTGATCCTGACATGCACACAGCCCCAGTGTTCAGTCACTGGCTCTGCAGAAATGTCAGGGATCAGTGATGGGACAGGGCAGGGAAGCAGTACGTGATACATGACACTGAACCTCAGTGTATTCATTCCATTTCCTACACAACAATCCACTTACCTCTGGGAAAACAAGTGCTTAACCAAAATCCCAGCCCAAGGGAAGTTTACAGAGTATCCAAAACGACCTGGAAGTTTGCAGAGGTCATTGCTGTTTCCAGTGAGAAGTTGTAGCACAACCATTGCAGAACAGAGAGACCTCACTACAATCTGCCTGTCCAGGTGGAGATTTATCTACTAATCCTGGCACATCCTTCCCAGCAGAGGCAAGCATTTGGAAGGGAGGAAAGATTTAAGCCACGGGATGCTACTTGGAACACAGGATGCCACTTCCAATATGGTACAAAATGGCAGTCCCTGAGATGGGTAAGATCAACCTTCTGATTTGCAGTGCTTGCCACAGATCCACCTGTGGCTGGTTTTGCAAACCCCAGCTCCTCCTTCCTTACCTGGGACTTTATAAATCTTCTTGCATATTTTCAACAGAAATAGCAAATATGTGGTGTGAAAAGATACTCTTGTGGGTTTTTGCAAATAACATGAGGTTTCTTCTATTTTCCATTTAGACTATATTTAATATTAAATTTTAGAATTAAAAATTGTTACAGGAAAAGAACTGTAGAACTTCATTCATTAATCACATTAAGGGTTTTTCGTTTCCTTTCCACAGAATCACAGAATATTCTGAGTTGGAAGGGATCCACAAGGATCATTGAGTCCAGCTCTTAAGTGAATGGCCTTTTATGAAACCTTTTTCCAAATCAACATTATAACACACTATGTCTTGAAAAAACTCCAGCAGCCAAACCACTGTGAGTGCTGTTCACTTTTATCAATTGCATGGTTAGAAGTATCACTTCTGTAAATCATTCCCTTAGAGTCTATCAACTGTGGAGCCCATGGTGTTCACAGGGCTGCAAAGTGTGCTCCTATTGTGTGTGTTCCTCAGCCCTTCATTATGTGCATGCAAACACATGGACACAGCACATATGTGTATCTGATCATATGTACAACACTGCAGTGTGTATTGCACACTTCATTTCCAACCATGCTTTTAAAGATCGACACTAACTGGAGCAAAAATAACCTGAAACAAAATTATGTCACCCTCACAGAAGGCTTCATCATTATTTACAATGAGAGAAGCCCCTGAGAGAAATAGTTTTCCTTTTCTTTGTGATTTTTTATTATTGTTTAATTTTTGTATGTGAATTGGTAATAGAGAAGAGGGAAAAAGCTGTGGCAACGTGATCAGCCCAACCTAAGGGCAATGCCTTTTTACTCATCAGGCTATATTTAGAACTGCCACTTGCTAAAAACAATGTCACCTAAAATGAATTTACAGAAGAGGCTTTGCATTATACGCATGGCCTGAAGCACTTATACTGTAACATCACAGCAAGCAAACTGAAAGTGTGATTGTACAGTCTAATATTAGTTAATTCGTGCCAGTTTCATACAAATTTTAGCATTTAGCATTAATATGCTCTTTTGCTAAGGAGCTCCTCTTCCATGTCATTCTTAAACAATGTGCCTGATCTTGCTCAAAGGGGCATCTATACTAAAACACCACAGTCTTTTGGAGTCAGAAGGATATTAAGATATAAACAAACCAAGAATTTCTACAACAAAAGCAGTGGTCAGACAGAGGAACACTGGGCTTATTCCTTAAGTTGTTTGTGGGGTTTTTTTCCCTACCGCAGAAAGTTCAAATTGAAAAAAAAAAAAGAGTATTTTTCACCTTCATACATCACATCCACATGAACACAGGCCAGACTTCATCTGTAAGTGCAGCCTTCTCTCTCCTGTCCCAGGATCATCTCTTGTCCTGCTTGAATCCTGTGGATACCTTTCTACGGATCCCCAGTTGTCTCAGATACCAGGGAATGAAAATGCGTAAGTCACGAGTGACCCCAGGGTGGGTCCATTGTTAGCTGGACTGAAAGGCAAGGATGATACATCTGCAGGAACAGAGTGAAGCAAAGCACAGGCCTGCAAACTTTAGGAGGTGCACTGCACATTTGGGAGACTTTATGGCAACCCCATTCCCAGCATGCCCAAAAATGTGATTCTCACCTGCCAAACTAACCACAGGTTTCTACACTAAATGTATCTTCCTTAATGTTACCCTATTAGATTCTCAGTGTTCACTGCAGATGGTGCCTTTGGGGGTATTTTCAGTGAGCAAGGAGGTAACTGAAAAATTTCACAGAATGGAAGGAAGTTTTTGGGAAGTGAGTTCAGTTGTTCTATCCTCCTCATGACAAATTCTCTGCAAGGAAATAAGATTTCTGTGAATTAACATCTTAGATGGCAGCTTTAAAATCCAGGAGGATACATATACTTTAGTCGTTTCAATGGTACTGACTTAATATCCTATAGAAATGCCTGAAGCTTAAGATGCCTCACAAGGTGAAAAATGCAGTCCTGATGCAACTTTACTGATAGCAAAGGTAATTTGACTGCATGCTTCTGTCTAGGAGCCTGCCTATTAATAAGTGATTATTCTTTAGTCATAAAAGGAAACAAAAATTGAAATAATTGTCCAAATACACAATGCTGTCCCCATGTCTCAGCATCCTGAATGCCCGGACTGCATGGCGCACATTGCAATTGCTAAAGGCCTTTGACAGGCCATAAAACAAAAATAGAAAAGTCTGTCATGTATTTTAATTAGGAACAAAAACTATTTTACATGGATAAAGACATCCCTTGAAACAAGTTCATGGAAACAGGGCAAATTACCTCCAAAAATCATAGTTTAAATGCACAATGCGGTTTCTACTTCTTCCTCAAGGCAGGGGTAGACGTCTTACTAGGATAGAGGGTCTGATCCATGGATTTTCCTTGGGATGAAAGACAAGGCCAAGGATAGAATAATTCAGTGTAGCCATGGTTACTGTTTGCCAGTTGCATGTGGTGTTAGGCTTGAGAATATAACTCTTGTTGAAAAGAAAACTTATGAACTACTGAGCTCACTGATAATTTGAAAGCACTGCATTTGTCCTGATCTTTGTGCCAACAACCTTATGTCCTTATTTTCTGGAGGAGCTACTTATGCAATATTTCACTTCCAAACTGAAATAATTCCTTGACATACTGCTTTTAGAGAAAAGATTATGTAGTCTGTAGCCCAGTTCTGCATATTTTTGAAACCACATGGAACGAACTAAGAGCTTCACTAGGCCTTAATCCTATTCCTGATAAAATAACATTAGTGGCCAGTAGATGAAATAATAGCATTTCAACATGCTCTAAAACTTTTTTAGTCACTACAGTGCCTGCATAAATTTAATTTAACACATGTATTATGTCCTATATGAGAAGTAGGGCAGACAACTGACATTACAAAGTTAGGAGCATATTAAACTGGAATTCGAGGGGTCCCCACACTTCAAGCCTATGGCTTTGCACCTGTGACTTGGACCATGGAAGAATTGTCCTGGGGATAACTACTCATTTATGGAAAAGACAGTAAATGTTTAATGGCAAAAGTTCAAGGACCTACAGAAATACCCAACTGAGCAAACTGGGCTACCAAAAGCCGGGCAGTTGGAGAGGAAGACTCCCTTCAGTATGCATGACCCTACTAACAAAGCTCTGCCACTCCAGTGCCCAGCTGAGCTCTTGAAGATCTACCTTAAGTAACTCAGCATATTGACTTCATTAAACAAATTAAATGACATAAATTAAACCATAACACTGTCCCAAAATAATACTCCTATGTCAGCCACATCAAGTCTATTCCAGATTTTCTCCATGTCCCACAATACATCAGGCCTCAGAATAATGGCCTTTCAGCAAGAGTACATCACAGAGAAAGGCGCAGGCAAAGACTCCTGTCACCACCTTTTATGTAACCCAAATAGGACTACTTATCTCTTGTTTACAATGCAAATGTTTATGAAAGAGTCCAATTTACAATAGACAGATGAAACAGGCATCTATACTGCTTGCACATCCCCTGGGACACACAGGGGCCACCTCACTTCTGGGTCCAGTGTTTTCCACAGCCTGCATCACTCATGCATCAAGCCCTGCTGCAAAAAATCCCAAAAAATTTCTTAGGGCTGCTGAGACCTTGTATGAGCTGCCACAATGAGGACTCTTCCCCTTTGCTTTATGAGCCCCCTTATCCATGCACACCATGCAGCAAGCTAAAAGCCTGGATTAGAACCACTACCCCATGACTTTAGGGGGAAGTCAGGAGGTCTTCAACTTGTTCCATAAAACACTCTTTCTTAGAGAAACTAAATCAAGATATGATGCTCTCCAAACTGTCAGGGCTTTTTTTTTTCCTAGGCTTTTATATCTGGGTCACATAGTCATGTAACATCCTTGGCTGTGATCACAGCTATTGATTCCTGTGCTGCAAGTGACAAAATAAATGGTATATAATAACAACAGTGCTTGAAACAGCAAGAAGGGTACCAGGTCAGTCTTTAATTGGTAAGCACATGCTTGCTGAGAGTTAACAGCAAGAACACTGACCTAAAAAATAATTACTTTGTTTATGATAAAGAAGTTTACATCTAAAAAAGCGATCTCCTAACTGAAAATAGGTTATTGATAAATATTTTCCTCTTACATGCACAACTACACTCAAAAAAGTTAGTCTAATTTCTATAATGGATTCTATAAACAGTATTAAATGCCTGTGCAAACTTTTTGAATTAAAATATTTCAAAATTAATTCAACTGATTTCCAGAGAGCCAAACCAATGCTGTAGAAGATGGCACATCTTCTCAGATCTTTTCAGAATACTGCTGGTCTGGATTTAATTTTTTAATTTTGCTTTTCAGAGGGGAAAACAATTCTGAATTGTTCCATCATAAAAGAGATGCTTGACTGGTGTTATTAATGGCAGAAATGGTCCTGATTAGTTTTCATGTGTTTTGTGCTGGCCTTTCCACCTGCTATGGTGCTTCACACGCTGATGTTTGTCTTTGATACATCTGAGGTTTGATCTATTGATTGCTCTGAAAATGAGAACCAAGGATCAAATATAGTGGTTTAGGCTAAATTAGATCAAATAACTAGGGGGAAAGGTGTCATAGGCTCAGTGGCCTAAAACGCAAAAGCAGTTCTGTACTGGGTGTGTTTGGCAGCTGGTATGCAACTTCCACGTACTGGATGACAGTAAATGGGCTGAAAATAACTAATTTAGAGATTCCAGTGATTTACAGTTTTGAGTAGAGTCAAAGTTTACTAGTTATCAGGAAAGATTTAGGTTTATAATTTAAACAACCTCTATCATTTCAGCTAGGCAGTTAAATGCCTCCCTGACATCCGATCCCATCAGATCTCAGAAGCTCAGCAGGGTCAGCCCCGGATTAGTGCTTGGATGGGAGACCTCCTGGGAAATGCCGGGTGCTGTAGGTTCTAGTCCTGAGGACTTCACTGACACTGTCCAAGCTCGCTCGGCCGTGGCAGATGAACCTCAGGACTGAAACGGTGGGGCCAGTTCTGCGCACGCTGAGCCTCACCTAAAATCCACTGCACAGGCTGGAAGGGCACACCCACGTGGCGACAGCCCTTCCCAAATCTTCGTTCGTGAAGCTGAGCCACACACACACACACACACACACACACACACATCATTTCAGCTATAATATACCACACAGGCTGTCATCAACTCTCAAACAAAACAACTTTGCTATTTACAAAGTCTTATAGTTATGTGTAATATATTGAAATAGAACTCACTCCTGTGGAATATAATATTGATTCCTTCAGAGCCTTATTATCTAAAATGCAATTTCTATCAAAATTTTGGTATCAAGAGTTGTTCAAAATAGGCTATAGCCAGAACTACCCTGGTATAGGGCATATTTTTAATATATAATAAAATAATCACAAGTAAAAATTACAGTGAGACTTTAAAATGTAAGATCAGTAAATACAATTCATTGAATTTCTGTAATTAAACCAGCCTTACAGAAAAGTACTAGAAAATGAAAGACAAGCAGCAGCTCAGGCACCTGTTAAAATTGGTTTGTTCAGGACAGTGCTCTCATATTTCTATTAATTATGCTACATAAACACAAGCAGCCCTGATTAGAGACATTCTGCTGAACACACTGTAACAATGGCACAATGGCATTTAAATGCTTTATTTTATCTTTATTACCTCAGGGTAATGAATTGTAATGTAAAGAGCTGATGAGTAATTAAACTCATCAACTGTGGATTCAGAGATATTTTTAGCGTCATATGATGGAAAATCCTCTCAAGAGTAGCAAGGATGTATTTTCACAGCATATATTATATTCCTTAACAGGTCCCATGAGGGAGCACTTCCAACTGTTTCTAAATGCTGAAATTAGCAAAGAGCACCATTTCAACCTTCATTTTTTATTTCTTCCCTTCACAGGATCAAGAACATTAGCTAGAACTTGGTGAGCTAAAGCCATTTTCTGCTTGCTGAGCACCAAACAGGACACAGTAGATCTGCTCCCCACAGACACCACATATAAGACATCAGATGATGTTATTAAAATAGTCAAGGTCCATCCTAAAACCCCTTTTATTGCACCAAAGTATTCCTTCTAATTTCCACCTTAAATTCATCCAAGACTGGTTTATACATATATAGCAGCCTTTAATGAAACTGTAAATTTCACTCCTTGTTCTGAACTTCTCAAAGCAACCAGACAATGTAATCACAGGCTCTTTTGGCTTCCAATCTACTGAAATCAAAAGTCTTAGATTTCACTTAGATGAAATCTTAGATTTCACTTAGATGAAATGCTGTGTTGACCCCAGATGGACTTTTCAGTACATACCCTACTCAGCTCACCCATAAACAGTATTCCAAATAAAATCTTCCCAGCACTATTTACACCACAATCATCTCTATGGAAATACCTGTTCTTAGGCATTTGGGAATTTTTTTTAATTTTTTTTTTTAAGATAAAGAAGATTGATTGCTCAGGGTAACTCAACAAGCAATTAATATACTTCAGTCTTTTTCCAGCTGAGGAACTCAGAGCTTTCAAAGCAAAATCCTTATGATTATCTCCCAAGAGCTCGCTTGTGCACCATCTGTTACACTTTGTCCCAGTTCTACTGAGAGAATTTCTTAGAGCATCCAGACCTGATATTCCAGTCTTCCTTTGGAATGGCATTCCATACTGGGACATTGCAGATACAGCCTGTTTAAGTGCCCTAAGATGAGTATTTATTACAAACCATAAACATAGGAAATAGAAACCATACCAATAGGAAATGGTGCAAGGTTGACTGAAACCGTGGCTACAAAATGAGCCACAGCTCCCACAAACTGCAAACAGCGATTTATCATAATGGCAAAGTTCAATGATAGCATGTCCCTTTGGCAATAATAAAACAATAATGTAGAGACCATGCCTACTGTCTTAAGCAGGAATGTCAGAGAATGCTTGTGTCCATATCCTGATCCTCCCACTGAATGGGCACTAAGCCCAGTCAGAGCTTCCAAAGTGATCCATGCCCGTCCCTGCAGAGCAGCACTGGCACACAGGCACTAGGGCACAGCCAGGGAGCTGCCACTCAGCCCTGCCCCAAGAGCTCAGCACCCTCACACCTGGCAGGCACTGCAGGGCATGTGGAGGAGGCTGAGCTCCCTGAGTGACAGGCACAGAGCTCAGAGAGACACTGAAGGGACAAATCATCATCATATGGGAGATGGCAGATCTTTCACTGCTTCTTCAACCCGATCATCATATACTTCAACAACTTCACCCAGCCTGATGCTGCCTTCATATTGCTTTGGGGACTTTTCCTTCTCTCAGTTGTATTCAGCCAAATGTCTGCCAGAAGAGCTACCAGTGAGAGCTGATGATCTTTGCTTTCTCTACCTGAAATGAATGATTAATTGTTTCAGACATGATCTACCTCAGGCTTGGAAATCCACCTAAAGTTCCAAACAGCCTACTAAGCATTCACTTCTTTCACATTATGTCTGTGTTCCAGATTGCACCTCAGAGCAAAAATATGATTGTTTGGTGATTCAGCAGTTCCATTCCAATCTTTGCACTTCGCAAGAAACTCCACCTTGCTACACCTTTTACAGCTTTGTAAACATTCAAGAAAAAGCAGCTCCTGTCTCAGTGTGGTGCTCTTGAGGAGCTGGTGACACCTCCTGATTAGTGGGTAAGACTAACAAAAAGGACATCTTCCAGTACAAAGACATCTGTAGTAGTGCTCAACAACTTTTAAACTGCGGTGTCATGTACGTCCATCCTCTATTCTAATATAAAATGTACCTTACTGTATTTTTCTTACATCTTTGTCATCACTTCTGCACTAATCCCTCACAGATGTTCTACATATTGTCCTGTTCCTGGCGATATTCAATTCATCTCGCTTATTTTGGGGGACGTAGGTTGGGTGTCGGTTTGTTGGTTTGTTCTTTGTTCTTGTTTATTTGGGGGGGGGGGGGGAGAGTTGTGTTTGGGGCTTTGTTTTGTGGTTTTTGTTTGGTTTGGGGGGGTTGTTTGGGCTTTTTGTTTTGGTTTTTTTGTGGATTTACCTTGGGTTGTTTTGTTTTGGGTTTTTTCTGGGGGTAGGTGAGGTGTCCTATTCCAGCTCAGTTTAGAACTGAATAATGAAAATAAGCATACATAATTCCACAGAAAATGACTAGAAATGTTGTATTACTTGCTGATCCTGGCCAATACAATCAGTCTGTGTTTTGAAATCACCTTACCTGGAAACAGGACCAATGTTTCACAGTGTAACAGATGAGTTCTTTACTGTGCAAAACTATCACCATGTAAAGTCAATGCATGATTATTCGTTCCAGAGACATTTTTGTGATATTCTATTTGAGAACTCTCACCACTGAAATGATATTTCTGTTCTGTAATAGGCTCACCATGAGAGAAGAATAAAACTGACCTTCTGAGCAGTGGGTCTTCCTTGATCAAAGCACTTTTCCTCTACAGAAAACACATATTTTTCAGTGTCTGAAGGAGACATTCTTCACATCACACCTTTCCATGAGGCCAAAATAACAACATTCTTTTACACTGAAGTATGGAGAAATTATTAATACTTCAAAAGTATATTTTAGTGCAAATTATCAAGAACTATATTGTGATTCTTCCCCTGCTACATATAAGACAAATGTGCTAAAAAATGCCCATGGGTCACTGCATACAGTAGGTGAAGCATGAGAATGGGAGCCGTGTTCCTCTGCATTCCAGCCCTAGCTTTGACAAGCATCATCTTGCTTCAGGCAAATCACTTGGAACTCTTTGGATGCAGCTTCTCTATCTACAAAATAATAAAAAACTATTTTACTGTCTAAAGCTTTCACCATAAATTAAAGGCTAAGAGAACTATTATGCCTGAATTAAAAGGAGATGTAAACAAGTTCTCACTGCAGATTCTGCGCCAAACTCAGTCCAGTGGTAGGAAAATGTAATCCAGATGAAAATCACCAGGATTTCATTAAAAGCCTCACAGAGACTATTCTGCTGTATAAATTGACAGAGCAAAGCCAGGCCCAAAGTGGTCAGCTAATTAAGTAGGTGTATGGGGAAATAAGATTCTAAATTGATGTGCTGGGTTACAGAATTAATGCACCTGTCTGCGTGTGAGAGAGAGATAAGAGTTGAACTGTCCTGATGTTTCACCACAATAGCTCTGACTTCCCATTCTGCCCCCTCTCTGCAATTCCCCCAGTTTCTCACATATTTCCAGACTTTCAATAGCCCCTTTCAAAAGGCAGTGCTATGCATTCATGACTTGTGGAAAAGCAGAAAAAATTCCTGAGTGAGATGGGACACTCAGTCAGAGGAGGGGCCAAACAGCACAAACACAGAAGTACGTGCAGACTGTGCAAGCCTGGGCTTACACACCCACAGCACCACTGATTTTTGCTCCATTTTATTTTAGAGAGCTTTCTTCATTCCAGCTAGCATAGAAATAGATCTATTTACCTACTTTGGTTTTTGAAAGGTCACCTTTCCCTGGGATAGAAATCTGAAGTCCCATTTTGTTATAAAAGATTTAAAAAGGAAAAGTGAATACACTGTGTTTCTGCTTAAAATTTACAGCTAACTATTTTTTACTTAAAAAAAAACTGGATTAAAAAACCCTAGGGATTCATGTATAAAATATATTTTTATATAATATAAATTACATTTGCAGTAAAAAGTAATAAAATCAAGAGAAAACACTACATGGACTAGATTTCCCTAAAGAATCATAATACCTGAAATTTGGACTTTATCTTTTCTGACACAGCTTAAGTTGAAAAAAAAAAATCTGAACAAGCTATTACATAAAATGAAGAGATAACTGCATGGTAAAAATCTCTGACTGCAACCCACAACTATCTAAACCACTATGAAAAACATATGTTTGACATAAAAATAACTGGCATTATGTTCCCATGCAATGAAATCTCAGTATAAGTCATAATTAATTATACATTCAGGAAAAAAAGGGAATAATTTAACCCACATCTCAGATAAACTTGAACAAAGCAAAAAACATCCGTCACCCCGTTGTATCCCTACAGCACATTTTTACACAACTGTAAAAGGAATAAGCAACAAAAAGCCTCATTCTTTACTAATTGAAGGATACATCAATACTCTAATTAAAATGTTCTGAACTGAGATGATTCTCAAAGGTGAGAGGGTGTGCTGTAATAGTTTAAGCCCCAGCCAGGCTGTCACCTTAACTGTGTGTCTGAGTTTCAGGAGCAGCGTTGTATGGAAACAGGGAACTCCCTGGAAACTGTGCAGCTCTGCTTTTTACTGCAGGAAAGCAGAGACACCACCCTGACCCACACTGGCCTTTCACTCCACTTAGATATTTTTTAAGTATCCCTTGGATTACTGAGATTTTAAGCATCTTAGTAAAGACTTTTTTGAAAGAGTAATTCAGATGTGCATCTATATATGAGAGCCATAATTATCAGAAGCCTTTGGAATTACTCTCCTTGGAGAGACAAAGCAGTAACTTTGTCCACCTACCCACCCTCTGAGCAGGGTTGTATGTGATGGAGCCAACACATTAGTGTTCCTTTTGGTCAATGGTGAAATGGGATCCTGATGGCAATGGCTTCCTACATATTCCTACAAAGAATTAAGTATTCTATTTCATTTTATTGGCAAGCTTCTCATTATCTATGAGATTGTAAGTTAGAAGATTTCATGCTTCTTTTGTTTATATATAGCACAGTGGCTAATTGCTTTTTCTTGCCCTGTTGAGAGAAGGAAAGTCATTTTATTACCTACATTCATGATAATTTGATCAACTCATGAAGAGGAAAGAAAAACTTTTTTTCAACTCATGGAATGTCTGGGCTATTAAAGACTTAACAGTCCTGATGGTTTCCTTTGGCATAAAAATCTATTATTCACATAATATGATTATAGGATGATGGTATTGTATTTCATATCTGAGAATTTACTTGGTTTTACAGCTTCTAATCTGTGACCTAATTGAACAGAAATCATTTCCTCTTCCCCCAATTTCACTCATACTCTTTGCATCACTCATTCTCTCTAGTAATAGATTCCAAAGTCAGTTCTTGTGCTGATCTTACCTCTGTAGAAAGGTTTGACTTATTTCCTTACAATAATTCCTTTTGTAGCCTGCAGGGATGACTGGAACATAAATCTTATATAATATGGTTGGATCATGTTAATAAAGATAGGGATGCACATGAACACAGAAGATACTGAACTAGGTATTAACATGCTGAGATAAAATATTGATGCAGGCTGATGATGAAGAGTGAAATAGTTTGGTTGTTCCTTTAATGCAAAAAATGTTCCAGAAAATCTTTTCCTTTACTCCTCATCTTTTCTAACACGATATTATCCCTTATTATCTCTCATACCTTTATGCAGTCTAGCTATAATTAAAGAATCATCATCTGAGATTATATCTAAACAAGATAACTCCCAATTGCTTTTGCTCATTTGAAATATTTTAGGTAAGGCAATTCAGATTAAAAAGATGTATAAACAAAAATTACCCAATGAACAATCAGGGTGAAGACAATCATCAGAGTGGAAAAAAAGGAAGAAGGATATTAGGGGGAAAAAACAAAACAAAGAAGGGCTGGTGGGAAAAGATATAATCTAGTTTAGGGAAAAAAATGCAGAACGGTGCATGTAGGTCAGTAGCTGCCAGGCTTTATATGCACCTCTATTCCTATTGGACTGTGTAGATAATGGGTCCCTTTTACAGATTGTTTTCATTCATACTCATTTCTGAAAAGGGAATAAATTGAAACATGGATAAAGCTTTGCAAGCCAGAACTATTTTTGTAAACCTTCCAAAGATAGAAGTATTTTGAGATTCCAGATAGTCATACGATCTGCTCACCCCTACTGCAAATCCCAAGACTGTAGGAGCTGTTTCACCTTCTGAAAATACAGCAATTATTTTTGGTCATTCTGTAACACCAGCCAAGACAACAAAGTACTTTTAACACATCTGAAGAAGCACACAGATACTCTTCAAAGATTTGATTGAAGTTCACTTAATTTAGGAGATTTTCATTTGTTTCAACAGGCTTTGAATGAGGGCAGCATCATTGGGGTTCTGGCACTTTAGTATTACTGCAATGCTGGATGGATTTTACTTAGCACTTTGCACAAGAGGATATCATCTACTGCAGGAAGTCAGACTAAGTGAAGATAAACCTGTGGGTTCAAAAAAGCTTGCCCTCAAAGCATGGCTTGCTTCATCTTTCCTGAGTTTGAATTATACTGGAAGAAGAGCAAAGATTGAATGACACATAAAATACTGGGCAGTGTCAAACTAGGCATAAAGAAAAATGGAACAGCAATAGAAAAAAGAGAACATATTAATAAAAATGCATAGAGCAACAAGGAGTACACGTGGCCCTCCTTGAGAGTAAGTTTCTTAAACAGTTACTCAATTTTAGATGCTGGAGCATCTATGAGCCTTGCTGTTGGATGGTATTCATCCACACAGGCACAGCTGTGGATTTGCACTGTGCAGGCAAACACTGTAGCCCCAAGATTGGTTTGTCACACAGAACAGTGAGCAAACAGCACTTCTGCTGACATCAAAAATTCTCATTATAATCACCAATAATCCAAATACTTGGCAATAATTCTTGAGTTGAAAATTCATCCATAATCATGGAAGAAGGTATAGTTATGGAAGTGAAATCAATGTGTACATCCAAATGCTCATGCTCATATAACAAAGGTTCTCAAGGATTAACAGGCTATTGTGTTTGACAAGAATTTACTTAATCATTCTTGGATTAAAAATAGGCATCTGGACATATTACCACATGGCTAAAATGTGGCTAAAATGTCACTTAGCAGTAAAGATCTCATAAACACACAATGGATATTTAGGGTAAAATTTTTAAATGGCAACCTTTAGTGATGGAGTAAATACATTTAACGTGCACTCTCATTTTCCCATTCCATCAAATGATGATGAGAATACATAACTGACTGTGCTAATGCACTTTAAGTTCAGCTACTGATGACAAATGACATCATTAGAGTTTTTTACTTGAAATGGGAGACCTGCACACAGAAACACCTTCCTTCATTCTTCCCCCTTACGTGCACCTCTCAAACCAGGTTCTCAGGCCCCAAGCAGCATTTTAGTAGTGGAAGCACTGAACTCTTCCTTTCACACTGCCTTTAAAGTCCTCTGGTGATTTAGGTCTGGATTTACCACTGCATTCCCAGACTGCCCACAGAAGCCAGGGGGAAGTTTGCTTACAAACTCCCTGCACTGCCTGCAGCTCTCCATGGCTTCCCTTACACAGAACATCACTCACCTCCTGCAGGTGTGGAAGTGCTGGCTGGGTTTGCCATCCCAAGTCTGCATGACTAAGGAGAGAGAAATAGGATTATTCAGCTTTCCTAAGTGTTTCAGTCACACAATGTTAGGAAAAGTCAGACTTGAGGACAGCTGCAATACAGTAGGGAGTGCTGTGAGGAAATAATCTGAGGAGTGCAGCCCTGTAAGAAAAAAATAATGGGGGGAGAGTAGAGAAAAGTATTTGTACAGCTTAAAATGGGTGGATAATTTAGGGCATCACCATGGAGGAGAGAAGGAAGCTGAACTTTGGAAAAAGCAGCTTATTTTTCTGATTCTTCCCTACAAAGTCCTCTTTAGGCAGCCCAATGTGAGTGCAAACACAAAATATACCATAGAAACGATTAAATGTAATGCAGAGGGCCAGGGCAAGTGGCTACAGCCCCATATATTTCATGATCCCTATTTCAGGCTCCACTGCGCTTTTCTGAGGAAGCCCTGTGTTCTCCCAAAGGTGACTACTGTTACCACAGGTAATGCTGACATTCAGGATCTAGAAGAGTCTCCCTCTCCTCACCTGAAGACTCACAAGAATCTGTTCCTCTAAGTTTACTGGTGAGCAACTTCTTCATGAATATACCTTTCATTTAAATTATTTCATTGTTTTTCTTCCACCTAATCATGTAGAGCTTCAAATTGTAATTTAAAAAATGCCTGAGGTTGGTACATTTTTTTTCTCTGCTACCTACTTATAGTTATGCCTTTTACTTTCCCTTTGCACAAAGAAAAGTGAATAAAGTACATGCCACCGTGCCAGGGAGACACACTGGGAATTATGACAAATCTAGGCTAGCTGTAGTACAAGAGATTTTCTTGTCACTTCACCCTAACTACATGCAATAGAGAAAATCAAACTTTTCAGTGTTCTGCAAGAAAATTATAATAATAGCACCCTGCATTTCAGATCAAACTGCTGTTCTGCATTTTATGCTGTTGATTTGCAGAAGAAAATAGAACCTTTTGCAGAAGACACTTTGTACCATCTTTCTGAACTTAAGAATGATGCTCTTTTTAGAATTATAGGGAACAGTTCCAGGAGGGGAAAACTATAAAGGGAAAATGTTGTGCACTGCATCCTCTAAAATGAGTAATTTTTGAAGAACTCTGCTGGAGGATCCCATAAAATCAGATGAAATATGAATAATTTCAACTGGAATAGAGTTCACAGAATAAAGACATGGCTATACTTTTCCACATAAGCCAGTTTAATTGTCATTTAGATTCCCTGGATCAAAAAGATGTAATTAAACTGCCTTTCCTCTTCCATCTGTTATTATCCATCCTGTGGAGAAACTGAAGAGCATGGACAGTCACACCAGAGCACTTGTGAAAAATGGGATGCTGACAGATTAGAAAGCTGAGAACAGTGATGGTCCACATCAGAATCTGAGATATGCCATTCTGGTTTTCGCATATTGCAACTCAGGATGTTTCAAACCTTTTGTTTGCACTTTCAGTCCAAGTTGTTACTAAATTCAGTAGATAAAAATGGTGTCTTTCCCTAATGGAGTCCGTAGCAAAGCCATATGTCATTGCCTAGCAGGATTTTCCACCCTGTTAATGATGATGGAACCTCATTATTCCTCCTGAAGACTTGGTCTCTCAGTTATTTTCAGTTTTATCATGATCAGATTTCCCATTCCATCAGTAAAGGATAATGGAAATTACATTTATTTGCTCTAAATTTGGCATTATAGTTCACCTATTGCTTTCATGTTATGTCTGGCCTCTTACTGCTCTTAATTTTATTACTGTGGTATATTTACTTTTAAAACTTGTTCCTCAGCATAACTTTTTTCCTACATCTTCAGTATCATTTAAAACATGGTTGCTGAAGTTTAACTGAAAAACATAAAAGAGAAGAATAATCCTTAGTAACTCACTAACATTTTTCCAGTCAAAAATTCTCAAGGAAAACAGAAGCTACAAATTGAATTGTCAGCTGTAATAGAAGACTTAAAAAAGAAAAAAATAATAAAAAGTATTAATCAAATCAAATTCTGACTTTTTTAATTTGTTTGTCCTTCGTTTTTTAAACTTTGGCAAGTACGTTTGAAGAGAAAAATGACCAGACCACACCATCTGCAACCCAGAGCACCCAGTTCCAGTCTCCTGCTCTGCCTGTGACCTTGAGATCACCATCCGATTTTTCCATTCCTCTCTTCCTACATTCTCCCTCTTGTTGTGATGGATTTGCAGCTGCCTTGTAATAATGAATTAATTCTTCATGTTGACCTGCTACAGGGAAGATGAATGGTCTGAATAAATCCAGTGAGGTCTTGTCTGGGGAAGAGGCAGGAAGAAAATGACTGTTTCAAGTCAGGCCTCTCCCCACACAGTATTTTTAAGGAACACACTCAGAACTCTCATTTATAGCCAACCTACAAAACTCCTTTTCTATGAAGAGCCTCGAGACAGAAGATCCCAAAGACCTGAAGCACAGATTTAAATTTGGATACTCTCCAACAAAGAGAAGCAGCAGTTCTTTCTGGGAATAAGGTTCAGATATAGAACCCTAATGAGACTCTTAGAAAAGCTTCACCTGCCAAAGCATCATCTGTGCACGGTGAGATTTATGGTTAGGCAGCTTTGTAGGCCTACTAACAAAAAAGATTTTTCCAAGTCTTTTTTTCTCACTGAAAGCTTTGTTTCTAGTTCTAAAAGACACTTTGATAAAGAAAAGCCCTTGCCACACATTCTACAGAGCTCCCTAAGCCTCTGCAGCACCCACATTTAAAATGCTCCAGCAGTCCAGTCAAGGGAAGATTAAAAAAAATGTACTTTTATGGGTGAAGGATTCTCCAGAGGAAAAAAAAAAATTGGCTGTTGAATCGTTTTGGTAGATTGCCTGAGAACAGCAGAGCTTCATGATGAAGAAATCTGAAAAAAAAGCAATATATTCTATACTTTTAAATGAGGAGGAAGGTCAGGATTTAGAAGAAATTTAAGTGCTATCAGCCTGGCCAGCTGTTGACATTTCAGTTGCTGTGGAAATACTACAAGTTATCAAATAAACTTCTCTAAAGCAACTTGAAGGGTAGAAAAAAAGGGAACAACACACCTCTGTACAGGTATAAGAGCCCACTAGGAAAGTGGTTACCTCTGGCTCCTGATCAGAAAGAACTATTTGATATTTTCATTAGCACTGTACCTGGTTTTGTGTGGCAAATATCTTACAACTTACTGTGAATGCAGAATACATGGGAAAAACTGGGAAATCTGTGGAGAAAAAGGAAGCATTTCTTTCCTCTCTTTACAGAACTTAAAAGTGATTATTGCTAATGCTGAAGTCAGTTTATACTTGAAAGGAAGTTTGTGGAGTCTCAGCCTTGGTCTAACAGTGAAATTCCACCATGGCAGTGGAAAAAAAACCAGTACAATTTGCCATGTACAGGAAGGCAGGAATGGCTGACAAAAAAGACAGGAAAGACATCTAAGATTTAAATCATGATAATGAAATCCTTTGGAGCAAACACATCTTTTCCTCCACTGTTTTTTTGAAAACTGTCTTCCATCAGGAAAACCCCACCTAATTCTAAGGAAATTCTGTAGGTGTTACAGTTACATGAAGGACAGACAGAACATGCTTGCTTGCTAAATTCATTGCAGTTGTATCTCAAAATTAAGATAAAATATTCAATTAAAAGTATAATTTTATTCCTGTACAGAATCTCATCAAGTGGTCTTTTACTTCAGTGTTGTGGTGTTACTTTATGTTCTCTTCCCTCTCCACAAACTGCAATTTATTTAAAATATGATTTATTCTTTGTTGCTGTTGCTGGGTTTTTTTGTTTGTTTGTTTTTTGTTGTTGATTGGTTTGTGGGGTTTTTTTCAAAGAAAATTTTAAGGCTTAAGGCAAAGATTTTTAAAATGCTGCTGCAAAGATCTCATAAACCAATAAAAGAAATCAATGCTATAACAGATGGCAAACATCACTAAACATGAATTGAGACTATTGTGGTAAGGACTGACTGAGCCATGGTAAAGGGTTTCGGAGTGATGTAGGGCAACATTTAGTCAAAGCAGATTAATCCCAAGCCCCAAAGGTGGGGGGGTTTAATTATTATTTATTTTTAGGAACCTGGCTGCCAGATATTACACAGTTTGCCAAAAGTGAAGTCCTACATGGCAAAGAAGAGAACCTTTCCAGCACTGCTCCTGCTCACAACACTCGCCCTGTGGTACCCACATCACAGCTCAGCAGACAGGCTGAAGACACTCAGCCATCAGCATTTGGTCAAGCATCGTGCAAGGCCACGTTCATTGAGCTGTACCTTCATTTTCTGAGCCCTCAGTTTCCAGCATAAGAACTAACTGATGTGGAAATGTAAAGGAGACAGTGAAGAAAAAATGTTTAACAGTTGTGCTTCTTCTGATGCCAACTAGTTACCTTGTCTTCATAAAAAGAAATTAGAAACCCAAATTCATAAAAACAAAAAGAAAAAAAGAAATTAAAACTTTCATACTAAATGACAAGAAGTCTGCAAGTGACCATAGAATTGGAAACAATTCACAGATTTTTTTTTTTTTTGCATCAGAGAGCAATGACCAGAAGAAAGAGAAGAATGGGAATTTTAAAGGGCACTTTAGGACAGACAGGTAAAAATTAACCAGCTCAGTTGTATATGAAACCAGCATAAGGTGGTCAGAGGAAAAAAGTGTGTTACTTTTGTGACATAGCTGTCAATCTTTAGGATTTTTCAGTTTGTATCAACTCCACATAAAACCCAGAAGACACAAGCCTTTACTGTACCTAAGCCCAGATGAATGAATTATAAGGCTACAAAATAACCATAAGTATATATATAAAAAGAAGACACTCATGATACTCACCTAAAGTGAAGTCTACCCTCCACCCACACATAAAAGCTCGAGCTGTTAAATTTTATCTTTCCAAAGAGAAACTAAACCCCTGTTTCACATGTTCATAGTGCAACAGTTTTATTTAGTTACCAGCTGAAGAACCAGCTACACTAAAATGAAATTAAAGGCACAGTTTTATTAATTATCACAGGGGTGTTTATAGTGTGAGTCCAAGGGACAATGACAGCTTTCTCCTGCAGAAACACATAAAACAGGGTCAGGCATTGGAAAGAAACTCAGTTACCTGCACTGCTTTAATACCTGTGTTTGTCCACACCTCCAGAATCAGTCACTCTCTGCAGTTGGCCTGAATGTCATTTCTGCATAAATGATGTCAGCTTGCAGCTTAATTACTTTATATAGCTTTGTGTCCCACAGCACAATAGATCTCCCCTTTCTGCTCCAGCCTCTGTACATCCTGCCCTGGTCCCTGCCTCATTTTATCTCTGGACCTTTCTTTCCATCTCCTGTGTTCATCCTTCTCTATTACAAAAGCTTCCTCCCACATTTTTAAACTTTTCTTGGACTTGAAACCATCTGCCTCTGTTTTCTGATCCTCAGAAAACCTTACCTGCCTTTTACAGATTGACACTTCATTTGGTTTTCCTTAGGTATTTAAGACCTCTATGGCAGAGAAAGCACAGTTTTAATGCATGCAAAAGTCCTCTGTAAATGCATAGCTGTTACTGCTCACATGTATTATTATAGATGCAATTCATGTAGAATCCACATTTCTTTCTGTGCATGCTTCATATCTTTTATCATTCAGTTGATTTGTAAAATCTTCCTCTTACTGGATATTAGTGCTAAGATTGGATTATAAAAATAGAAAATATTAATGTTTGCTGCTGTTATTCTTCTGTGCCAAGCAGCTGTTGTAGTACTTGGTTCTAAACACTTAATCCCTCAGACACTCAAGTTTAAAAATCCCTGATATATCAGCCATGGCAAAAGAGCACTTTTTTATGCATACTCTGTTCTTCATACAAGCTTGTGATGAACTTTCTGCCCAAGCCAAAAAAAAATCCATTCATGGTTTCGCCTGTTCTATAAAATCCTGTCCCTTTTTCAGCACACCATATTCTTGCAAGTCCTCCAAGATTTTTGCAAGATTGAGTGTGGCAAATAACAGACATCTTTTACATGCAACTTTTTTCCTATATGCCTCAGCATGTCTGCAGTCTCAAATGCAAAGAAATCCTTTTCCATCCATCCTACAAAGAGCCTTCTATGACTTCCAGTAGACATCACCCTTGTCATAAATATTTTCATTCTGCTTATAGGATAATTTCTACAGGAATCTAAACTACTAGTGACACAAACAAATCTGCAGCAAATATAATAACTCAGTCTATAGCAGAAGTCTGTGCATCCCACGTATATACCCACCTACTCCTACATCCTGCACTAGGGCAGCCTGAAAATTCCTGTGTAAAGCAATATTTGATTGCCTGTCAAATGTTTCTTCATCATAAATACTACACACAGAGCCACTGTCAAAACCTTTATATATTATTTCAAACATGTGAGTGAAAAGAAAACCCTAAACATTGAGAAGCTGAAAATATGATGTATTCGCTATTACCAAAGCTTTTTTGTGTATCATCAGGTGAACTTCAGTCATTCAAGGACTGCAATTATGAACTGCAGGAGAATGCTTGAATTAACATGGTCTGAAACTGTACATTAAGACTTCAGGAGATGATGATGATGATGATGATAACAATATGATGTAAACCTAGAATAAAAAAATAAACATTAGAGATTCAAATGTTGGATGAAAAAGTAATTAAAGCTGACAAAGATGATCAGATTTAGCAACACTACATTGTAACATCTTTGGAACTGCAAAACTTTAAAATAAGTCCTTCAGTAAACACAGGGCTGAAGAATGAAGTAAACTGTGAGCTGGGGATCTTGCGAGAAATCGCTTGTATTTAAGCATGAGCTCAACAGATTCCCTGGACACACAACAGGAACGTGTTCTAAGTACAGAGCCTTGAGACAGTTTGTAATTATTCCTTCCAAAGCAGGGCAGCAAATTAAATGATGGAAGCTGAAAAACTGTTCCAACAAACACAGTTACTATTGCACCTCTGGTAACACAATCACTAAAAATACTGTCTTCCAAAGAAAAATGAAGAGCAAGTTGAATCAAAAAATACAGGTCTTGAGCCAGGTCTTATGAAAGTGAACACACTGACATTAACAACTTCATTTCTGATCCATTAACTTCAATAAAAAGTAACACAAAACACTCTTTATTCATTTGTATCAGGACAGCTATGGAGCTATATATTTTTTTTTACTACTATTTAATTTAATAACATGCTTTAAGGCTGTTGTAAACTTTTCAATGGACATTATTAAAAAAATAAATAAATAACAGAATCTACCACAGTACAAAGAAGTAAAACTAAGTAGGGAACAGTAAAAACTTAGATTTTACATGTACATAATTGCATGTATTATAGGCTGCTACTGGAGACAAAATTCAGGTATTGTAAGTTCCACATCAATATGAGAGATGTCATAATTATGAGCAGTTTTACAGTGGTAAGAAGTTACTCTGAAACAGTCAATAAGCCAAAGCAAATACAGACATATATATAGCATATATTAGCTCCAAGACTTTTAAATAATTCAAAGAAAATCTTCTAAAACTGAGAGTTTAATATAGTGTTTTGCTTTAAAAATGCTGACAATAAGATAGAGCTTAAAACATGTCTATGAAGTGCTGTACTGTGGCCCTCACAGCAGTAATTAGCATTTATATCATCCATGGGATATAGAGCATTTCCAGCCAAGGGGAAAAGGTCAATGTCAATATCAAGCCCTTAAGAATTTGGTAAGATGTCCATTTGTAACAGAAAGTGTAACTATCCACTACAGTTGTCAAGAGCTCTCACAGATTCGAAGTCTTTTCAGTCTATAAACTTACACAGGTTTGGGTTTTGTTGTTTTTTTTTTCCAATAAAATATGATTCCAGCTCTAGTACAAGTGTCATGGTTTGGCCCCAGCCAGCAACTAAGCACCACACAGCCACTCCCTTATCCCCCTCCCTCTGGTGGGACAAGTTAGAAGAGTCAGAAAAAGGTAAAAACAGTGGATTAAGATAAGAAGAGCTTAATAACTGAAATACAGAGAAAAGTAGTAATGAAAAGGGAGATTACAAAAAGAGAGGAATAAAGGCAAAGGAAAAACAAATAAAAAGGAAGGAAAATAGAAAGGAGTGTTGCACAATACCATCACTCACCACCTGCTGACCAGTGTCCAGCCAGGCCCTGCACAGCCATTGGTCCCTCCTGGCCAATTCCCCCATTTACACACTGGGCCTGACCCTCCCTGGTGTGGAACAACCCTTTGGCCAGGTCAGCTCTGCTGGCCATGCTCCCCCCCAGCTCTCCTGTGCTCCTGCTGCTGGCAGGGCATGAAACACTGAAAAGTCCTTGACCCAGGGGAAGCATTACTCAGCAACACCCAAAACATCAGAATGTTATCCTTATTTTCCAAAGCAATCCAAAACACAGCACTGTACCATCCACCAGAAGGAAAATCAACTCTATGCCAGCCCAAACCAGGACAAGAAGTTAGCGTGTCTCAGTGTGTCTGTAACAGAATAAGGGAAGAGAGAGCAAGGTGAAGCCACTTGAGCAGCTGTTTATACTGTCCAGGACCTGCTGCTTGCATAAACACAACTCTCCTGAGTGTCTGTTTGGAATTTATCATCAGTACACAACTCCATCCCAACAAGGAACTTCAGACTTGAACCTACTGTGCTTTGCTTACAAGTCATTATCTCAACACTGTATATGGTTTCTTCTATACCCAGTACTGAGGTTTTGAGATAACCTTAATTCAGTGATGTCTCCTAATACTATAAAGTAATTTTATGTCACGTAAAACATATATTTCTTACAGTAGGCAGATGGTGTCATGTATAATCTGTAAAATGTCCTTGAAAGATTTGCATTAAAATTGTAAAAGATTGCTTATAAACTTGAAAAAAATGTATAATGGCACTAACTTTGTAGAAACTATGGCCTCTACAATTCTGCTTTCTGCTGAAGTAAAAACCACACAAATATATCAGGATGGCCTTCCTCCTCAGCTTTCTACCCCAAAATCTGTTTCAGCTATCACAGTAGGAGAACAGGAGAAAAAAAGCAGAAGCTCCTGGGCTAAACCATGTAAGGCTTTGACTATATTCATCAGTACTCTGACTTGCACATAAAAGTGAACAAGAAGCAAGTGCCACGTTTCAACACTAATATAAAATACATATTTACCTTGGCACCAGTGGGTCTGGGAAATTGCTATTTTTCAGCCAAGAATTGAAGATGGACCAAGATTCCTCCCAGGGAAAAGGTGCCAGGACACAAAGGGATTGCTGCTTTTAGAGTGTTAATGAAGGCACATCATTGGCACCTGAGAGCCCAAGGGGGCAACCTTTTATCTTGGTGCAAAGCTCAATAGTACCTTGGCACCAATGGGTCTGGGAAATAAATACATATTTAAAAATTGCTGCTTATGAAGCCAGTATTTCAAAATCATTATTGCAGCAGAAGACTTTCTGTAGGCTCGCTTTGTAAGGGAAGCAAACACAAGGTTTACTTTCACATACCTCTCCATGTTGACTCCTCCTCATAATTTGAAACAGTAGGAGTATGTGTCATTATCTGCTCCAAAAAATCACACATGATCTGTACAAGTATAATAATACATTCCCATTTCATTGTCAGCACAGGGCGATGGTAGGTGTGCACAGAGGTGCGTTGTATAGCAACAGTTGTTTCTCTGTGCAATGTTGGCATTTAGTGTAGGATGGTTTGAAGGGTAATCTCAAGAGCCAAGGGGAGGTTTTTCTGCTTCAGTTGAAGTGTTCAAATGTTGTATTAAGTAGGATACGGGTATCAATAAGTGTTAGTCAAGCCATCCATGGTTGTCCTGTTAAGCCTAACTACCTGTTCTGCTCTTCTGCAGATGTGTTAGAGGCTTAACGCTTTAATGATTCTAAAGATCGCCCTTAATGCTCCACATTATTTCTTGTCACTTAGTGCATGCATGCAACAGTTAGAGGTTTCACTGCAGTGCCAACTCTTTGCTTTCATCACTCTTTTCTAGATATTAACTCAATTCACCTTCTACCCAAGCAGGGATGAACATAAAAGCATTCTGCATTTGCTGAAGAGCAGAAATGAAAGCTGAATTTTTCTCCCATGAACAACAAAAGCAAAACCTGAACGTTTCTTCTTGAACTGGTGCAGAGTCTCAAATGAAGCTCAGAATCCTTTCTAAGAGAAGTAGTTACCACCTGATCCCTCAGGACACCTTAAAAGCAAAACAGGGCACGTGACTTCGATATAACATTGTCTCCTGAAGAGAACAGAACAGAAAGAAGCACAAAGAGCACTCTACATAAACACAGCTCCAGTCCCAAGCCATCAGTGCAACCAGTTATGCATCAGCTGCTTCTGGTATTCAAAACCCAAAGAGAAGACAAAATTGCTTGTGAGCTGCACAATTTTTTAAGTATCTATATATTTATTGTGTTTGTATTATGATGTTACCATGGCACTGAAATATTTTGTCTGATCTGACTTTTCAGAGAAATTTTTGAAATATTTCACAAATGGGGTATGTTATGCCACTTTTCAGTAAAATGCATTGTAAATTAATAGCTGATCCATTTACCTTTTTTTGCATTGACCCAAATTAAGCCACAAGCTGATTTTGTTGGATTCTTTTAGGAGCCCGCAGTGATGAGATGGGGAGTTTTGTCATATCAAGCTTGAACCTGTGTCCTGTGTGTTTACAGAGATAATTTTCCACCCTCCAAAAAAGACTGAAGGAGACCAAGTATCAACCTTCTGTATATGGTTCCTGTAGACTACCACACATCAGCTCATCCCTACCACAATTCAGACTATGAAACACAGCAGAGAGGACAAGTCTCGCAGTGATCCACTCAAGGCTTCACAAAATCTCAATCAAAACAGACAGACCCAGTTCTGCTTCCTTCCATTTTCATCCTTCCTCACTCAGTATTACTCCTGCACAGTAAGAACTTTAGATTTCAATTAGGCAACTTACATTTTACCACCACACACCCACATGCAAAGCCTTTCTTTGAAAAATAAAACCTCTCCTATAATATGGGCAGTTGCTCTTTTTGTTTGGTTTGGTACGTTTTCCAAAATACTCACGTACCACAGAAAATTATCATAACATTCAAAATAAAACTGTAAATATTCAGCTGCTCTCCTAAGGGTACACAACCACTAAAAAATTTCATAAATTATACATCCATTCTGAAGAAAATACGGTAGAACATGTCAAGCTGGGTTGTGCTCAATAGCTGTAGGATTTACAGGCACAAGGAAAGAGAGCAGCTTGAGAACTTGCTCTTGGGTGTCTATAGCAACCATCAATAATACAAAAGTCCCCAAATTACCAACACTCCTGCAATTTTTTAAGTCTATATGAAACTTGGTTGTTAACAAAAAGAGCTGGTGTATTGGGGGATAAACCCTACAGCAGGGAAAAATTGAAGAAAAGGAGCTGAAACCAGTCAAAGGCAAATATATTCAGTAGCAAAAACATACCTAGGAAGGTAAGTGGCAGATGATCAACATGAAGTGGTGACAGCATGAGGCCTGAGAGGCAAATTGCCTGATACTGTTAAAAATGCAATTAATTTTGTAAAATGTTATGCTACACTGACAGACAATTATCAGAAAAGTTGAATAACTGGATCAAGTGCCTGAAAATGGCAGTGGAATAAGAAATGTCGAACTACACAATTGCAGAGAGAAAGACTGGCAGGAGAAAAACATAAACAAGAGAAAAAAACAGAAAAAGAGGTGTAGGATGTGACATGCCTTTTTGCGTGACATTTTCTGCAATGCATCTGCTTCTCAATTATTTTTTAGAGGAGAAGTCCTTTCTCAAGGTTGAGTTTCAAGTAAATAAGTAAGTGGTTTTGGACACATTTTGCTTATTCTCTTTCTCTGAAATGGACTGTATAAATGGATTTTGAAAGTTTAACCTTGATTTTTCTGAGGAATACTACTGAGGCCTTATTCCAAAACTAAGTTTATTTTAAAAATATTTAGTTAGCTTGTCACTTTCTAAAACCCAAACAGTTCATCAGCCTCTCTATAGGCCCTTACACACCTTTCACTATTACACTGAGAGCCTATTCCCAACCTGCCAAGCAAACCATCTCTAAGTACTTTGGACTAAACTTTCAATACTTCTTAACCATTCTCAGTAAGAAAATTATGTAAATACAGAGCTCCATCTGACACTTGGAAAAAACCTAAATCATTGTCAAAAATGACAGTTTGTTCCTTTCCTTTTGAGCAGAAGAAAAAAAGGGATTTTTTTTTGTAGTAGTAGTAGTTTGATCTCCTTCAGTTCATTTGCAAAGAATTGAGTTTCTCCCTATCATAAAGATCAGTATCTTTAAAATTATAGTCTGACCATTAGAGATTTACTGTGTACTAGCTGTGATCTGCTTCCCACTTCTCTCATGATTTTGGAATACTAAAATTTACTACTATATATTAATTTATTAAGAACTAACTCCTTAATCTTTGCCATTTCACTGCACGATTCAGGGGGAAATTCTGCAAACATTACAGTAACAAAGAGGATATTAAACTGTCATTGACTTGACATTTCTTTATTACTGAATTGTTTAACATATTATATAAGTGTTCTTTCATTGTTGAGATCTCTTTCTTTAAAGCAGGGGTACTTCAGAAAGTTCAGTGATATTGCCTTCTGACATCTTTGAGATATAGGAAAGTGAAAAAACAAACTTTACAGAAATGTGTCTCTGAGTCTTCATTTAACAGAGAAAAGCTAAGTCTGATCAGAGACTAAACAGAATCAGTGAAAATCCAGTAGCTAATAGAAAAACTGGCTGAAATTCGAGGCCAAAGGCAGTCTGTTAACCTGTGATCATAATTACTTCTTTCCAGG
Organism: Pithys albifrons albifrons; assembly: GCF_047495875.1. Classification (NCBI taxonomy): domain Eukaryota; kingdom Metazoa; phylum Chordata; class Aves; order Passeriformes; family Thamnophilidae; genus Pithys; species Pithys albifrons. The sequence goes on along the minus strand of NC_092463.1, from coordinate 59,053,369 downwards.
AATGCAGAGGAAAAAACATCAGAGTTTTTGCTGCACTGATCAGATTTTTAACTCAGTCACACCTTCAAAATGCATAAACAAGAAAAACACCCAGGACCAGAGGCTCTGCATAATATCAAACAGAAGACACTTAAGCAAGAATAACAATCAGCACAGAAGACTGTGCTGTGTAATTGCCCCTTCCAACATCAAAGCAGAACTGGTGTGATTAAAATAGAAACCTATACACTTACTGGGAACAACTATGGAAAAACTACATTTTTCAATAAACCAGGCCCCTTGAAGATCCAGGAAATATGGACACCAGGCCCCATGGATAAGAGCAGGAGTGTCCTTTTGATGTCTCTGACACTGCAGAATACTGACAATTCTTCTGCTGAAAAAAAGGAGCCATGGAGCATGTTGCAGGGAATGCTGCAGGCTGAATCCTGATTTCTGTAACACAAACACAAATCTAGAGAAATCCCACTGACTGTGAAAAGAATGATCTACTAAAATTTTATCTAAAATATTAAGTCTCTAAGAAAACCAGAAGGGATAATAGCAAATTGACATGAATCAGCTGAGTATCTAGAATAAAGAGAGCTAAGAGCAAAGAACAGGGAGAATACATGCTTGAGAACAAAACAATCCTATCTAATAATATGGGATTGTCTTTTTCTGCATTAAAAACCAGTTGATACTCTGAGAAAGTCAAGCCTCTTGCAATGGTGGGTTCATCCATGGAGCATAAACTGGAGCAGACCCCATGTTTCATATTCAGCTTTTGACAGCATTACTGAACAGCCACAGGAAGGCTGATCTAAGTGTCAATCTGCATGTTATGGTGTGCCAGCACCAGAATTCATGCCTATATTCCTACCTTTTGCATACATGCATGGATCTGAGAATGCTTTTTTCTTAGAGAACAGAGATTTTCCTTCTTTAATACTCTACCCAGGAAGGTTCTAATAGTACTAGCAGAGGAGTTTTCATGATTTCTGTATCTATTCTATTCATTTTCTGCTAAACAAAAAAGTGTCAAGTCACTTTACAGACAAAGAGGCAATGGTACAAAATGTTTACAAGTGATGACTCAGATTCTATAACACAGCACATTTGGACAGTCATGACTGAGCAAAATTTTATGAGGTAGATCTCTGTACCCACACATAATCTGTACTCATCACTTAAAGGATTTTTTAATGTCAGAAGTGTTGGAAAATCCCAGTGTGTAACCATGACTTAAACAGACATGGCTCAGTGATGACAGGCCACAGAAAAAAAAAGGAATGATAATCCACAGGCAAGAAGACAAGAGAATAGCACTACTATACAAAGAATTATCCTTTGTTTGAGCAGAAAACTATTTAAGTAATAAAACATAATGTTCATACTCTTCCACACTTGCACGAAGAACACAGTAGTATTATGGAATAACAGCAGAAGTAACGCATTAGAGCAAAGGCAGAACATGAATTAATATTCCCCCAAGTATATAAAAAACTGCTCAATAAAAAACGTTGCTTCCCCCAGAATCAGGAATAATTAAAACTAATTATTCAATTAAGAATGTTCCAGTCTTCACATTATGAAGGATATGCCTGTGGCAAATCATTGACTTTTTCAGTTTAAAAGGGTTTTCCTCTGCAGCTCCAATAATCAATTGCAGACAATTAAAAAAAAATGTGTTTATCATCCTATTGAGCCAAGAAGAACCTCCATACAGGAAATATGAAACAGGAAAAAAAGAACAGGAAGACACTTACCCTTTAACATTACACACTGAAGGATCTACAGTGCTGTATCTGTTGAGTGACATGCTGGATGTACATGTTATGTAGGACTAAAAGCTGGGGGGAACAGGCACGTAATTCATTGGGTTTGAGGGACATTTATAAAAAGCACTGTCTGCAGAGGCCTATCACAGTGTTCTGGACTGGATCAAAGGCTCTATTCAAAGCAGAGACTGGAAACCAATGGAGCTCAAGAGCCTGGACTTGGGGGTCAAATTAGGATCACAGGACTGACATCACAAACAGAAACACAAGTTCAAAAGAACTGTCTGCTCTGAATTTGAGTTTCCCTTTGCCCACCAGCCCAGCAGGGGCTGTGCCACTCGATACACCCGCTCGGCAATGGTTTGAGAACTGGAAATGTGAGGGATGGGCAACGTTCCTCTACATGGCAGTGACAGAAAATCCCATATGTAAGGACAGTACAGGCTGCAACAGTTAAAGCAACAGTTGGACAGGAGACATTTAGCAGAGTCACAGGAGTTGGGAGAGACAGAACAAAAGTAGTGACACTAAAGGATCCACTGCTAACACAGTGTGGTTTGTGTGCACATGTGTAACTGTGCCAACCAACTGAAACCTTCTCTTACTTTCCTCTCTTCCCCATCTTCTGCTCTTTAGGCATGTGAGTGTGTGTGCACCTAACAGAACAGGGCATTTTGGTCATCTCGCTTTCTGTCTTCATTTGGTTTCAAGACCTTCAGCACAAGCTAGAACATTTTTTAATAAATATCTCTATATGGGTTGTCAGCATTGTTCTACTTTTATATAAGTTCTGCCTCAGTTTGTAGGACTGCCATGATGAAACTGAGAGAAGACTCTTAACCCAGGGAGATGAGATATTCTCTCATCATTAACCTGTGAAGTAAGGACAATGAATTATCATTATCACTGTCTCATCTTCTCCAGAGCAGCCACCCCACTTTATTGTGGGTCAGCTGGCACAAACAGTGGTTGCACAAGGTCTCTCCAAGGTTTAGGCTTAACAAGATAAGTAAAAAATGAACTAATGACTTTTTATTCAAGGGCATAGAAAGAAACTGTAGAAGAAAAACTTAGTGGACTAAAGGAAATGTCTCCCACTCAGATGTTTCTGCCTTTCCCTTGCATTGAATTTATTTCCAAAACTCTTAAATCTTTGATATTTTTTTATGGTTTTTCTACACTGCCTGGTTACTTTCCACCATATGCTGACATCCTTGTCATCATATGAAGTACAACAAAAACAATATTCTTCCTTTTTGTGGTAGTTTTGGCTTTAAAGGTGTCTTGGGTTGAGCCATCTATGAGGCTTGTGGTCTGATAGAACCACAAGGGTAGAATCCTTGAATGCACAGCCTAGACCTTCTTCGTCTTCAAATGTTATCAGGAGATATTTTGTCTATCTTAAAATGAATCTGCTGTTTACTTAAGTGAAGATCTAAATAACTCAAATGTTCCAGGCATGTCAGAAAGATATTGCCTCCCAAGGTGGCAAAATAAGCAAATCACCTGCTGGCAAGCTGCTCCAAATAGATCCCAGGCAGCTTGTCTGGTGAGAATGTTTTAACTTCAGTGGAAAGCTAAATGCCAAGGCTACATAAATCCCTTTTATTCACACAAGTAGGATTCAATAAAAAAGTTATCTCAAATTCAAAAAAGACTAACTCATTGAAGATTCAAAAGTTGACCTCTATTGCTCCAGCATGCAGTGAGTTAAATGCATAGGAATTATATTCATTAATATAGTCAGGCACAGCAGTAAAGGTCAAGCCGATGTTCACTATTAAGACACTATTAACACTAATGACTATCAGGATTTTAACAGGGAAATTCTCTGAATTAATTTATTTAGAAAATTTATTAATGAAAGCAAGAAAACACTACTCGGGGAACTGAATTAGTCCACTGAAATAATAGTTGCACAATTCATTTCATTCCTGCCAGCTGATCCAGAGTTAAGACCCCTCAAGCAAACAGAATCCAGAGGCACAATTGAGTTTAAATTTAAGTACAGGATTATGTTCAGTCCACTATTTGATTAACTTAATCCTGCTCTTTAGAACTGGCTTCTTTCACCAAGTCATTCCAGACCACTGAGCTGCTGAGACAGAGAAAGCTTCTGAAAGTGGCAGTTTATAGACAGTAAAGAACATTTTTCACTCAATGAAATTCTTGGGCTTCCTTGATTTATGCCTCTAACTGAACTGATTTGATTAAAGTTTTGTTCCATTTTCTTTTAATTAGCCAGGGCAGCTTAAATTAATTATGTCTTATGTATGGATGCAGCACAGGGATGTTCCACGCAGGCATCAGGCAAATATGAAGTTCTAAAAAAAAAGAAAAATATAAGTCTAATGATTGTTTAACCTAAGTTACAAAGAAAGATGCACTGCAATGTACTATCGATTTACCTTCATTGATAGAAATGCAATCCCCAGTTTAACATATGGTGATTTAAAAGCTGCCGTGGCCAGTGTTGCACAAAAACCTCCCTGCAAAACTGTCTGATGATGCTGGGTGTTCCATGGAAGTGTAATGCTGTGCACTCACTAGCCTGGAGCAGTCACTGCTCTCCTCCTGATTACAAGGACAGAGCCTGTGCATGAACCTGGCTCAGGGACAGAGAGCCAAAAGCCTTCAGTCGTCCGCCTCCAGTGCCTATTTGCATAAAGCTAAACACAATTTAGTACACGTTTAGGTACGAGCATGTTCTGAGGTAATCAAATTCCACCAAGATATTCTCTGGTGTAAATAAAAGCAAAATCTGGTCTTAACTGTCTCTGTTTTGTCCCTGCTGCTAGAAAATATTGCCACTTTTCATGGACAACTGGACTGCTGAAGGTTCTGGGTGCAGCGTTCCCCATTAAAGCAGTTAAATCTGCTGACCTAATTTGTCTTTGATGGTTACATCACTTTGAGACAACTGAGGACAAATCTCACGTTCCAGTGCTACTGTTCCAAGCTGTTCAGTAGCAAGCACCAGTAGGTAACAAGCACCACGCTGCATCCTCACAGTCAGAGCTGCTGGAGAAGCAGCTGAATACCTGCTTTTAGCCAGAATAAAAACTAGCAAATTGCCAAAGACTAGTAAGAATTTAAACCTCCTGTTTCTTTAAGAAGAATACACATAAAATGAGATATACCCTCCCTCTAGTTGTAGATAGATACAATATTTCATCTTTTTAGTACCAGTCATCACTGGTTTCTCTCTTTCTGACTGGTGAGTCAAAGTCCCAAGTGCAGCTTTCCATGAGTTCTTCCTCCATAGCTGCTATCTTTTTCACAGGGGGAGAGCTTACTTGCTGGATACAGCAATTCTGCTTTACACTGGGGTAGTCATACTGCATTATATATCATAGAGCACAGCTTGCTTATTTTACCATAGCTGTTGCAGACAGCTAGCTAATATGTTCAGAAATACTGTGCCCCAAAATAAACTGCATGAGAAATTGTTAGGACAGGAACTGTATATACTAGTACAGGCTAGAATTAAGCCTGTATACCACACTTGTAAATTAGTGGGAAGAAGAATCATAGCTGACTATTAAAATGTATTGCTTTTAATGCCAAAGGGTCTCTTATGTTTCTTCTTAAACACCCATTTCTTTCCTTTTAGTTAGTATTGAGAGCCTGACATTCCAGACTGTGAAGTTTAAAAAAGCTGACCTTGAAAACACAGTCACATTTATTTTTGAATGTTAGTTTAGCTTCACACCCTGGAAGTGGCTTCCTGCCTTCCAGATTTTGCTGAGCATCGTATGACCAGCCATGCCTGAACTCACTGCACACTCCCTTCAGGCCACACTACAGCCACTAAGAACTCATGGACTGGCAGCCTGAAACACAAAAAGCCTCTGTTTCAGTAACCCATGCTATAACACTAATCATCTCCCCCCTCCTTCACCAAAACAGGGCCTCCCTACTCACACCCCTTACCATTTTCTGAGGTAGCAGGACAGTTCCCTGCAGCAGAATTTCCCTGAGATCTTCCACAGCATCGGATGAAAGGCATGTTTACTCCCCCCCAGACCTCATGCAGTGATTTCACACCCAGGTGAGTGTTTCAAAGGCAGAACCTTTCCCTATGAGGAACCTGAAGCAGAAGGCTTTGCACACCCTGCTCAGGGTAAGCCCAGCACAGGCTCCCTTGCACCCTGCTGAGTGTGAGAGTGCCTGTTCATTGCAGCAACTCTCAGGCTGACAGCAAGGGTGAAGGGGTTGCCCTGTGCTAACAACCAGCTTGGAACGAGTCCATGAAAACTCCCTAACAAAGTAGTAGAACTACCCACACAGTAATTTTGATAGGCACTGCAAGAAGCAAAACTATGACAATATATAATGTGGGATCATATCAATGTCATCGGCACAGCTGGACTTATGCAATATGTACAGTGCTCAGTGCAGGCACTCACTTTATGCTCTCAGGGCTTCCAGACACTGAAGATGCTGGGCTAAAGACACTTGGATGGACACAATTCGCAAAGATGACTGTTCAAACACAGAACACTGTCCTAATACCTGAGATTTACAGCCGGTGGCAAGCTCTGCACAGTTAAGTTTCAGATAATTGTGAAAGAATCGACAACATTTTACATTTTAGTTTGTATTTCTTTCACATGTGATCCAATTCAGCAAGGCTTGCTTGGAAAGTGTTTCTCCATCTTACAACATCACTTATTCACCACTCAAATGGGCAATACTCTCACCTCACACATGGCATCATGTTTCACATCTAGCATCACACTTAATGAGATTTACAACTCCACTGTTTTTAATAGAATTGCTCCTGCTATGTACTAGTGCAGTTCATAATAAGGGAATAAGTACATGACAGCAAAATCAGGATAGAGTAGTTTACCTCTTTGTGCCTCTCAGATGAGCTGTTATAACTTATTAAACATACACTCTCAGCTTATCCCAATAATGAAGTAAAACAGGCTTACTTAAGCCTGAATTGAACAATGAGAAGACAGAAAATAGCTGAAAAATTATTAACATTGGAGGTACTAGCCATTATCTACTGCTGCTCCAGAGGATATTATTAAAATAAACAGCAAGAAGTCCCCCAACCACTAAATTCTTAGGGAACAATTATTCCATCTCCTATGAGAAGAAAGGAATAAAACCATTAACAATCACATTTCTGTGCCAGGCTGAAAAAACCTGTTGCTGCTTAAGGGACTTTTATTTGTTTTACTGCACATACTGCTGAATAAGAATTAGGCATCTGAAAGTTTTACATAACCACAGCATTTGCGGTAGGATGGGATGGAACGGCAGCTCATGCTGGAGAACCTTAGGAAAGCAAACAGACTTCAGCAGTGCTGAAACTGCTGGTACTGCATAAGTGTAATTCTGAATAACGACAAACTGAGTCTTTGTGTGACAAGCCATTCAAGTAGTCCCTTCTAAAGATACAAACATTAGAAATTTGGGCTTTCAGATTAATTTGTCTTTGGCTCACAGTGACACACTCAGTCTTTGCTTGATCCTTACCCCAGGTAGGCTGAAGAACTCATTTAATTCCACTCAGTTAAACAGAGCATTGCAAAATTATGCCAGCTGATATTTCAGGACTGTGATCCTTTATTAAAAGGGCTCTGCTAAACATCAATTTATTTTGCTTAATGAAACAAAATGCTATGCTATCCAGCACAACATTTTAGCTTGCCAGAATAATGCTTTCAAGCACATGGGGGTTGTAATTCTCCCTCTAAAGACAGGCTGAGAACAGCGAGATTCCCAGCAGGTATGAGAGCTCAGCTCTGCAGCACTGACAGCGAAACACTGCAACATCTCAGCATGGCAAACTGCACCATACACAGGCAGGGAGCCAAGGATGCACCCTTTAGAGATCTGAGGATAACATACAGAAAGAGGAGAACAGCATGTTCTCACTCATTCTGACAGACCAGCCCAGACCTACTATGAATGGACATTAATAACTACCACACCAAAAGCCAGCCAATGTTTTTAGCCATTTCACAGCTCCCCATATAAACTGTGCCAGCACAGCAGACAGCCCCAAAAAATGACATTGGATCTGGTAGACAATAACAAATAACAATCAGTGGGCAGCATCAGTTATGATATAATACTGGGCTGAAGGTGCTTTCAAAATCAAAAATATTTATAGATATCTGGCTGAAAACACTGACAATAATCAAACAGCATTTTCTGGACAGGATGGACTTCTCCAGAAGAAAATGTATAGTGACTTACTTCAAAGCAACTGCTGAAGGTGATGTTTATAAAATCTAAACACAATTGACACAAATGGAAAAACTCTGCTTTCAGTTACACCTGTACAGCCTCTGCAAAGAACTTGTCCCCAAGGGAAGATACTGTACCTAAGTAGGAAAGGGTCTCAGAGCCAGACATAGGCTAACTGGGCCCAGCTATCTTCTCAGCTATAGAATCATAGAATCGATTGGGTTGGAAAAGACCTCCAAGATCATCGAGTCCAACCGTTGGTCCAACTCTAGTCCCTTTACCAGATCATGGCACTCAGTGCCACGGCCAATCTCAGGTTAAAAACCTCCAGGGATGGGGAATTCACCCCCTCTCTGGGCAGCCCATTCCAATGCCTGATTACTCTCTCTGGAAAGAATTTTTTTCTGATCTCCAACTTAAATTTCCCCTGGCAGAGCTTAAGCCCGTGCCCCCTTGTCCTGTTGCTGAGTGCCTGGGAGAAGAGACCAACCCCCACCTGGCTATAACTTCCCTATACCCACTGAACTGTGTTTCTGCAGTATAAAAAATCATGGTACTTCTTAAAAACAATAAAGTCAAAGGAAAAGGGTACTTAAAAATGCAAGTATCAGCATTGTGAGGAAAATCAAGGGGATAAATATCATCAAAGATGCTTGAATAAATAAAAAATATTGGTGGCATTTTTGCAGCATATTTCCCCAACTGTAGCCATGTTTTCAAGACATGCCCAGGTTTAGAGAGAAACAGCAAGGTGTTTGGAAGGAATAAATAAGAAATTTTGTCTCCTAAGATACAATCAGATTCCTGCCAGACTGTGCAGTAAACAGCATCCATCTCTGAAAAACCACCGGAACACATAAAGAAATATGTAAATGAGGAAGCGTCAGAGGCAATAGAGAGGAATCAACTGCAGGAGGGAGTTCAAGTTAAGGTGACAAACAACTTACAAGCATATTCTGTAAAACTAGAATGTCAAAGACTTCATGTCTTCCAGCTCCATCTATGTTGTTTGGCTCCTTCACTGCTACAACTGACCTGTATTTTGGTCCAAAATCACTAGTTCTCCAAAAGCTTTTTCTGTATTTTCCCCTTGTTCATTCTTCAGTACTGCAGACCTTCTTCTTTATTCTCAAGCCATTCTTCAGCACTGCTCCTAGCTCTTTTCAATTAATGGAATCTTTGTTCATCAATTTTAAATGAGCTCAGGGAGCTCATATAAATAATTTTCAATATCCATCTTTCTGTTGTAAATTAGTATTGCTAACATTCATTCATTCTTTCACTCATTCTACTATTTCACTAATGTTCTACCCGAGACTTTCCAGAATATTTTCCACTTTTTGCATAAATTAAGAAGTTGATCTTTGAAACCCTTCAACAAACTTTTTTTACCACCTTGAACATGAATATGAGCAGAAAGCACAAAACTGATCTCACCTTAACTTTTCCTGAGTTAGCAAAGAAAAATTCTCATTCACTTTTAGAGTGATTTAGGAATGACAATTCAACACTATCTCTGCAGTGTAACAGTCTACAACTGTGAGCCTCAACACATTCCTCTGAATTTAAAAGGTTTTGCTGAATCACTAGAGTTCCTTTTGAAACACCTTTGATCTTCCAACCTGGAGGAAACTTTTAAAGTTTAATTTTTCCTGGATGCTGCAGTGCTGACTGCCTTTACTGGCTGACACAGCATGTGCTGGAGCCACCCTGACCCCTTATAAACCACCATGATGCAATGGTGAAGTAGACTGGTTGAAGACATGGATGTGCCTCCTCACAGAGATTCCAGAACTGCCAAGCTGCCCTCAGAATGGCACTTCTGAATATCAAAGACAGGGCAAATTTTCATTTAAAAAATGTGCTTCCCTATTGAGAGCATTGGAAGCAGCCCAGACAAGAGCTTCCAGTGTCCTGAAAAGCCATAATTACCCTAATTACTCAGGAAAAATGAAGATAGCGATAATCTTGCCAACTAATGGTCATTAAAGCACAAAGATCTAAAGAAGAATGACTGTTTCACCAACTGGTTGGGGCATGCCAGCACTGGAACAACAAGTAGGAAAAAGCAACTTGCCAAATGGCATGAAAAGGTGCAGAAAATAGGAAGAAGACTCCACGACTTCTGGACAACATCCAGACCCACGCAGAATAGTCCTCAGTATTAACTTCTCAGCATTAAGTTCTCATTCAGGGAAACAACTGATAGAGCTCAACAATGTCTGCAATATTAACAAAATTGTGTGCAATTCATACAGCTCAGCTGTTGCAGTTTATGAAATAACATTTCTTACTGTAAATGCAGAGCGTATCATACTTAAACCTTTTGCCAAAACACAACACAGCTCAATTTAAGAAATCCTATTTCTTTCCATTTGCCTGTACTGCCTCACCAATAATTTAAGGCAGGTACCTCCCTAAAACAAACTTATAAAAGCATTTCTTAGGCCAACCGAGAGCAATCAGGAGCCTTTGTGCTCTCACAGCATTGCCCTGTATGTCACCCTTTCTAACTCACATCCGTTTCAGAGCAAAGGCTGACCACAGTGAATTGTTCTTCTATCACACTCACATATTTATTTCACAGTACTACTGAAGTAGCAGTGAGTTCACAACAGTTTCTGGGGTCACTCCTCCTTACGCTCTGCCACCTACTTGCTCACACTTCTGCTGAATGACTGAAGAGCACGGCGTTCGCCGCCCTCGGAGGAGGATCCTCACCCAACAGACAGTGACTGGTATTCACTACTCTAAAATGAACAAAAATAAAGCCCATTGACTCCTGTTGTATTTACTATCTGGATAAAAAGATGCGGCATAAAAAAGGGATGGAAGACAAACTGCAGTCCATATTTCTAAACATCCATGAATTAATGTTAATGCACTGCTAAGTTTTTTAAATAAAAAGTCTTCTAAAGTGTAGGTTATTATAGAAAAAGACTACATTAAGTAATCTCTGTGATGCATTGAAATACACAAATATAATACAAAAGTATTTTTAAATATTATACACTTTTTATGTACAAACTAATTCAACACCCAGGGTGAAGTATGGGAGCATTACTTCCATTAATGGAAGCAACTTCCAGAGAGGCAAAAAAGAAGCCACAGTTCTGACTGAAAAGCTAGTAACCAACTATAAACTATTCATTATTATCAACCAGTCATTACCCCAACAATTATAACTAAATACTTCAGCTACTAAATCAGAAGTGTATTCACAAGCTACAGCTTGATTATTAGAAGAATTTTTCTCCAGTATGAAAAATGAAGAACATAAATTTTCTTAAATGTATCTAGAATTTTTTTCCAGTACCTATCCTCCTCTAATAGTCTTTAATCACAGGTTCCATTTACACTATTCACATTTTCTGTAACTAGGTTTTATTCTAAAACATGTATTTTGTCTGTGAGCCTCTATTAATAGAAAACTCAATATCTAAGCCATAAAATGCAACCTCCCATTTTAAAGAATGTGATGGCAAATGCTAACTCAGGCTGCTTCTCCCATGATGTCCCATAGGGACATCAAACACAATGGAGTTGTACTTGCAGCACGTTCCCATTGATAACAGACACATGCCAATAGATTGCCTGTTATCCAGAACTCTGCTCAAGTGCATTAAAAATTTCTGGCTGGGAGAATCAGATACCACAATCTGTGTCCATGAAACTTGTCAACTGTGAGTTCTGCAAAGCAGCATCAGTTGAAGGAAAAAAACTAAGAATTATCTCAGCCAGAGGACCACACTCTTATTACTAGCTAATTTTTCTTTACATTTTAGAATGTTTTAAAGTATTTAATAGAAAACAGTATTAACAGCTATTATTTGCCTTGGCTTTCTATTCAAAAACAGCAATTTGTTTCTTTTGCAACTTATTTCAACATTTAAATTTTTATAACTATATAAACATCTGTACAGAACACTATTATTGTGAACATAATTTTCTATTTTGCAGTACTGGGCAAAGCAATTCAGTAAATTTAGAAACTATCCATAATACTAATGAACTACACATCCACAATAATAATGAACCACATATTTAAGCCATCTTGCATCATCAGTTCCCAAGTAGAACACATTAGTGAGTGATCACACTAATCAGAATGCACTACAGCTTGATACTGTTTTTCATAATTAGAATGATTCTGTCAGTCAATTTAGGCCAAGTATTTAAGCCACAACGTTAAAAATATTGTTGCAGCCAAAATCCCAAAACCTTGTGCAATCTTTTCCTCATTTCCCATGAAAGTGATTTTTCATGTGTATCTGCATTTTTCTGCAGTCCTCTCATGAGGACCAGAACAAGAAACTGATTTAGAAACAAAAGTAAAAAGAGTCTCTGCTAGAAATCTTTAGCAATATATTGAATTCATTTTTATATCACCACCATTTTCCAAGTCCAATTTCAGCTATTCATTTTAGATAACATTTTACAATTGCTCTGGAGTCTATTTATATTCTTTGACTACACATTTTGCTATGCAGTTAAGTAAAAGACACCTGAAAAAGATTAGCAATGACATTCTCACTGGTTTAAAGTAAAAGAAACTAAATATACCCAATGTAATTTGTTCTCTTCTAAAATTACTCTTCCATGGTTAGTTACTGAATTTTCTTATTAGGTCACATATACTTAAGAACGTTGATATCCCACTAGTTCATTTCACTGACAACGGAGCATTGCCTCTCACTGTTCAAGGCTTTGTCTAAGAACAAACCCTAACACAGGAATGTCTCTCCTGTGCTCACCTCTCAGCTGCCAAGGGCAATTCAGTTAAAAATGCATGAAGATACAGATTGAAATAGAAGCAACCCTTAAGAAACAGGCGTGATTGTAACCAATAATCACTTTGGATTAGGAAGAGAAGGATCTAGCTAAAGGACAAAGGGAGGATGACACATCTGGATTGTCATTGATGGAGGCTGTACTTTCCTTCTTGCTTCCCTCTAAGGAAAAACCTGACAGTTACCTACTCAAGTCCTTTTAGGACAAATCATATTGTTGCTCTCCCATTTCTGGGAGAGTTGGCTGTTATGTGACAAACAAAAGCCTTCATTCCTTAGTCACGTGGAAGTGGAGGATGCCTGTTCTCAAAGCATTGCCTGTTCTCACAGCATTGCCTCTTCTACAGGACCAGAGTCTCTGCAGAAGAAAGCAGAAAGAAGACAATTGAGTGGATTTGTGCGCAACAAGTAGAGCATGTCCAAGTAGATTTGTGATCTCTGTAGCTCCTCAGAAAGAGCCCTTCAGGACTTCTCTGTACCCATGGAAAAACCCTGCAAATACTTATCACAGAATCATAGAACCACAGAATGGTTTGGGTTGGAAGGGACGTTAAAGCTTAACTTGTTCCAACCCCCTGCCATGGGCAGAGACACCACCAGACCAGGCTGCTCAAAGCCCCGTCCTGCCCAGCCCTGAACACTTGCAGGGATGGGGCATCCCCAGCTTCTCTGGACAACCTGCTCCAGTGCTCACCAGCACATAGTCCAGCTGCTGTGCTGCTGCAAGGAGCAGCAGAGCCTTTGCAGAAATGCATGACTTATGTGTGGTTCACTTTATCACTCATGGCTATTTTGGGTCCACTACATTGAAAAGTAGCTCCAGAACCTCTACAATGAGGGCACATAATATACACTATTCTTTATATAATAACAAGAGAGAGAAATTACAAATGGAACCTCTTGGATATTATCTAGATGATCAATTATTTTTTCATAATTTGATGTGCAGTACCATTTAATAGTTTATGTTGATGACAGCCAGTCCACCAAGAAGTTTTCAGTGAACTGCTGCATACAAGTGAAGTCAAAATGAAGTCTGTATATAATCAAATCACTTAGTTCTAGGGGATAAAGCTCTAAAAACAAACGCTGCATTTATAAAAAAAAAAAATGGAAAAATTCCCCATGAACTTAACAAGAGCAGAAAGAATCAGAAAGCAAGAAGAGAAACTCTGTGGAAACTTAACTACACCTTAAAAAATATGCATTTTCTTCATTTAATACAATACCTTCTTTGTATAGGCTGAAAATATAAAATATTACTGATTATATAAATCTCAACCAGAAATAACTGTAGGTGGTTTGGAACAAGTCAATGCTGTATTTATACAAGCATAGCATTCAGCAAGCAATATTAGTCAGCCACTGAGCAGGTTCCCTGCACTCCACTACACTGAATATGCGCTTGAGTAATTAGGACTTGTTTGCACGACAGCTGGTGGGGAAAAAATACCACATCTGATATGAAAGATACAAAAATATTTTCATAAAACAAAAAGTTGTAGGTCTGTGATGTTGCTTTGTATCAATAAAATTCAATCATCCTACAATATCAACCATATCAGCTCTTCAGAACAGAAAATAAGCCAGTATTGCAATTAGACGTAATTTCCCAGGGTTTGCAATATTCAATTTCCTTCAGCTCCTTGTGTCCACAGAAAAGATAAAACTCAGGTAGTGTCAAATGCATTCAAATGACTGCTGTTAAGTAAATCAATTTATCATTCAAAGATCTGACTGAACAGCCTAAGGCTTTCACTGCTTAGAGCCATTTATATATGGATAGTCCTACTGAATCTGGTTGTGAGATGTGCTGTACACATTATTCTGAAGAATAAAGTCTGTAGAGCAAAGTCTATTCTCTTCAGAGTGTCATTATACCAAACCTTGTTGTCTGCAACATTCTCAACAGTAAGAAAACAAAAAGTGAATCCAAATGAAAATTAAACTAAATGGGGAGGGGTGTAAGGGTGTTGCACTGGACTCTAAAAAAATCTCTATTCTTTGCTTATATTAAATCAGGAAGAATGTGAAGTGATCACACAAATTACTGTATTCTGGGCAGGGCTGTTCCAAGTCCTGAGCAAATTTGTTCAGAACTGGCTCAAATATCAGCACTCTGTGCCTTGTCCTATATGAGTGGTGCCCCATTAACACACCTATCACAACGTATGCATTACTGGCCACCTCCCTCTACCAAAAACAAAGGTTACTTTTATATAGCCCAAAATTCAAGTCAGTGGTATGAACAGAGATGAGGCCAAACTCAAAAACTTAAGATTCCTCCACATCTCTTGTTCTGATTTTTCAGGATCGTGTTCTGCAAAATGCTGTGGATTTTCATATGTTCATAAGTAGGGACCTTAATCCTGCAGAATGTGCTGCCCTACTTGATGGCTATTTCTGCATAAGAATGTGTGTGTATATATATATATATATATATTTTTACAAGATAATTTATACATTTAAATAATTTTTTAGACTTTCTTTTTCTAGCATGGAGAGCCTGATTTTCTGTATGGGATGAGAATGACAACACCATTTTGAACACTTCTGTCATAAGTATTTATTTGGGTAGAAATAAGTAGTAAAAAAATCATAGAATCATAGAATTGATTGGGTTGGAAAAGACCTCCAAGAGCATCAAATCCAACCCTTGGTCCAACTCCAGTCCCTTTACCAGATCATGGCACTCAGTGCCACGGCCAATCTCAGGTTAAAAACCTCCAGGGATGGGGAATCCACCCCCTCTCTGGGCAGCCCATTCCAATGCCTGATTACTCTCTCTGGAAAGAACTTTTTCCTGATCTCCAACTTAAATTTCCCCTGCCTGACCTTGAGCTCGTGCCCCCTTGTCCTATTGCTGAGTGCCTGAGAGAAGAGACCAACCCCCACCTGGACAGAACTTCCCTTCAGGTAGTTCTAGACAGTGCTGAGGTCACCTCTGAGCCTCCTCTTCTCCAGGCTAAACACCCCCAGCTCCCTCAGCCTCTCCCCATGTGACTTGTGCTCCAGTCCCTTCACCAGCCTTGTTGCTCTTCTCTTGACCTGCTCCACCATGATCCACCCCAACTGATTTTAGGCAGGACCACTATCTGTAAATCCAGCAGAAGAAGAGAGGTGTTTGAACTTGCAGAAAGAACAAAGTAAAGCTGCTCCCACAATCTGAAACACTGTGGGTTATTGCCAAAGCAAAGTAATTCCCATCAAGTTCTCCTTAATCCTGGGATTTAAATGCATTTTCTTCAAGTGTGTAAAACTCATTACCAATGTGAAAATCTACAGCCAGTGCTGCTGGTTGTTATCAGCTAAAGAAATCTGCCCTCAGCATTTGCTCCTGCCCAGCATGTGAGCAGGCAGCTCACAGACTCAGAGCACTGCAACAGCAGCTTTGCTTCTGAACCGAGCAGCTCCTTCTGCTGAGCTCCAAATGGCATCCCCGAGCAGCTTTTCCCGTTCACTACAAGCAGGTCTTGTGCTGGAGCCCTTCCCTCTCCCAAGGACTGTGTGCCACTGACACACAAACCACTGCAGCCCCGCACAGCGTGCACTTACAGGGCCTAAGCTGCCTAGTTAGAAAACATCAGCTCCAAATAGGAAAAAGCTTTTAATCCTTTAGTGTGGTATGCCAGTCTTTAGAAACAGGACAGTTCAAAACACAGTTCAAAGGCTGGAGAGAATGTAATAATGAATCTGCTTTTGGAGGCAGCTGTGAACCTAATTAATGTAACATTCTTAATGGCACTTACTGAAAAGTAACAACAAAAACCTCTTAACTTTGCTCACTGAATTTGTGAAATTTTCTGTCTTTCTAGACTCAATCCCTGAACCTGCTTGGACTCATTAATACCAGAAAGCCACAAAAACTAAGTGCTCATCACAGAAAATGGGTCCAGAGAACGTTCACAGCATTGCACCAAACACTGGGTGTTCAGAAAAACATGAAGATGAAGGAAGGCACTGCAATATATCAATTGCATCTTTTGTTTCTGGCTTTTAATCCACATAATTTGGGATGGATGTTCTCCTTACCCTTCATATTTTCATTGCTTATGGTTGTTCCTCCCTGGGATTGCCAGCGGGCTAAAGGATGATGAGGGTGGTTGAGGGCTCTGGGAAGAAGCAAGTCTTAGGAAAGAGATGGAGTTTTGCTTTATGATCCTCAAAGCTTAAACCTTGGTGTTTGGTCTGACAGGTTCTCTGGAATTTTCTGGCATGGATGGTCCCTTGAAAACTGCTTGGATATTCTGCTTCTCAAATATGTGCTGTTTCCCATCTGTGTGTAAAAATATTGGGGAAAACCCACTGTGGCTTTCTTTGAAACTATGACATTCCAGGTCCAGTCACCATTTTAACGACTGGCCACATTCTACATTCAGAACTTAAGTACAAGGCACATTGCTCACCTCCCACCTTTGGCAAACAGACCAAATGAAGAGCAATACCCCAGCATATTTTCATACAAACAAAAAGTGGACTGGGGAAAAAAATAAATAATTTTTAGACATCTGCTGAAGTATTTCAACCACTATAGTAAAATGATACCAGAGCTAAAATACCTCATAATACATAGAAGACACAAATTTCTAGATAATCATATGCTATGACTGAGCATGTTCACCTAATACCAGCATCTGCTGTAGTTCCAGCAATGACACTGGCTACTGCAAGCACAGCAAAAAAACCTAATTACTTCAAGGAAAATATTAAGAAATACAACACATTATGCTCTACCTGACACCTTTCTAGATGTCAGCCCAAAACAGAACAGTTATTTTTCAGCTTCCTAGTAATGAGGAGACTGAGGGGAAACCTCAGCACAGTTTACAACTTCCTTGTGAGAAGGGGCAGATACTGATCTGGTTTAGGCTGGATATTTGGAAAAGGTTCTTCCTCCAGAGGGTGTTTGGGCCCTGAACAGGTTCCCCAGGGAAAGTGGCCATAGCACGAAGTCTGAGAGAGGCTTTTGGACAATGCTCTCAGGCACATGGTGTGACTCTTGGACAGGGACAGGAGTTGGACTCAATGATCCTTGTGGGTCCCTTCCAACACAGCATATTCTATTATTCTGTAACATGACAGCATCTTTGGGCCCATTCATTCAACAGCTGAAAAACAGCTTTGCTTTTGAAAAGGCATGAAAATGTTCTGGCCTATCAGCACAAGTAAGGTGTCTAAAATAAGCATATGGTAACACAGTTTAGGAGAAATTACTGTAGCTGTATTGGCAGCAGCAAAATTAGCAGTATAACACTGAAGAAATAAGACCTGGGGATGCTTGAGATTCAAAAGAACCTTTCAAACCATAGAACAGAGGTCAGAAGTATAAGCAGCATTTCTTTGTAGTGTAAGATGCCTGACTATTAAGAGAACCTTCTAAATCACATATATTGTTTCATGTGGCAGTATGACTGAGAATCTGCTTGAAAACATTGTGGATTCTCTCATTGCTTCTATTAGGTAAAATTCAAAACTACAGAAAATCATAGAAATCAAAAAAGCTAAAATTTGTTCAAAAGAACAAATCAGTCAAACCATCAGGGCAGAAGTTTTCAGAAATAAGTAGTGGTCCAAACTTCTTTATTTCTGGGTGCTCAAAAATGACACAATTTAAAAAGCACTTTTCCTGCATTGATTCAAAAGTAAACCTCTTTACAGTCACTCCATTTCATTTGAGAATTGAGTTGTCCACTATTCAATTCTGGAAATGTTTCCTTGTAAAATAGGTCAAAGAGCAGCAAATTAGTACCATTTCTACTGATGAGTCTTTTCATAATTTCTACATTTTTCAAAGCTGAGAAATATGCTAATTCTCCATTAAGAGTAACAAAAGATATTTTACTAGTCACAGAAAACAGTTCCATCTTCTAACCTATGAATTTATATCATTTATCAGAGTATATGTTCACAAATTACATGGCACCAAAATAACAACTTCTTGCAGATTCTCAGCATTAAATTTTGTTCCTCTTTTACTGAAATACTTGAGCAATTTTGTCTTTGATTTTGAGATCTGTAGGTCCTGAGAAAATAAAAGTGCTTTCAAGTAGCTAATAGAAATAAACACCTATAGAACTAAATGCTGGGGTATAAATTACTACACAATTCCTCTACTGTACTCTCTTCAATATAATAGATTCTTGCTAAAATAACATTAGTCTGAGTTTGTCATCTGGCACCCAGTAAAATATGATGATACCCTTTACACATTGAAACAAGAATCTTTTCTAACCCTTCCCTGTGACAAAACCATATTTATCTTCGGTATGTGTATCTGCAGCTAGTATTTAAGAGAGACTTTAGCAGAAAAGATACTATTCTTAGCTTCTCAACCTGAAAAATATGCAAGATTTCTGCTTTATAATGTTGCCTTGCCATTTTGAATGCAAAGAGGGATCATCTTCCTTCATGCTTGAGACCTGAAAAATACTCAATGTCTTAAATTCCTGAGGAATTCAGGGCAAATCAAGGGCATCTTTAAAGTACAAACCCACTAATGAAGCAGAACGTATTTAACCTGAAGTTTACAGTCTGTGGAATGCGCAACTTGTAGTACAAAGATATCTTTGGATAGAAAAACAAAAGGTATATCTTGATTTCATATCAACAGTTTCTGCAGTTTTCTGTATCCAGGCTCACTGTGCTCTTCAGGCTCCACTGTGCAAGGAGAAACTGTCACTGAATGACACCCTGAATTCATCGCAAAGCTGTGCCAGCAGGGAGACAACAAAAGGCAGAAATTAAAGTTCATTCACAGAGTGGATGATCCACATCAAGGGCAGTTATCACGGGCTCTGACTGAAAACAAACCTCCACTGAACTAAACGGAACAGAAGCAAGAACTGTGGTTGAATCGACAGGGCAGGGTGAGCAAAGCCCCCAGTGCATTGAGCAGGCCTGGTCCTTCCACTGTACAAGGAAGAGGAGAAAAGGGAATGCTGCCTCCCCATGTATGGGACTGGATTCCTTTCCAAAGCATATCAAGGGGTGTTGCCCCCCAGCAATGAAGATAACACACAGTGAGGCTGTCCCAGAGCATCTCTCATCTACAGCAGAATTCTGCATCAAAATCATACCAACATAAACAAGGAAAACAAATTTTATGCTTAGTTGTCCTATACTGCAATGCTACACACTGTCTAGTATTGATACCAGAAACTTTGGAAGGCTTCAGTGCAAGAGCATTGGACTCAAAACCAGCACACGTAACAGATTAAAAGTTAAGAAGTGATACTGAATATGTCTCACTAGACTTTCTGGATTGAAAGATACTGTTCATGTCCAGGATGATGGACTCACAGTCAGTGTATGTTCTCCCACCGAAATGGCTTTTATAAGAAGTGTTAGGACTAAGCAACTAGTCATAAAAAAACCCCAAACCTTAGCTTATTCTGACTGCTAAGAGCAGAAAAGAAAATTAAAGATGCCTTTGACATACCTCACTGAATCTATCCATCCAACTCTGTACTCTGAACACAAATGCCCCAGGAACATTTGAACAAGAGACTAAAAACAGTGAGACCAAAATCTCTCTTGAATACCTGCTGTCAATTCCTACACTCCTTAGTGTAACACCTGCAACACCTGGGAATCCTGCTGCACCACAGTCTTCCTCTTGACCTTCAACAAATCTCTTCTTTCTAAGACTCAGGAAGCAGTTACAACCCAATTTCTAATGAAAGGAGCAGAATTCAGGTGCTGCAAAGCACATTTTGTGAATGTAGACCTTCCGTAGCTGAGGAACCAGCAGGCTGGAGTCTTTGAGACCTCCCTGACTGAAAGGGTTGCACAGCATTATCAAGGAAATAACAAGTTTTGCACTCAGACAGGATACTTGTAGTAGGAGCATGGATTTACCAGACAGGCTAAAATCTCCCCAGTACCCTCTCCCACCCCACTTGGCACTGCCTGATGCAGGAGGGTCTTCCCAGCTGCTCGATGCTGGAGCAGCAGCTGATCCAAGCTGCTCCCGAGATCCCAGAGTACCTGGAAGAGACACAACACATGAACTACCTCTCTTTGCACTTGCAGATCAGTCCAAACAATTTTCTCCCAATTTGTTTTCAATGACAATACCATAAATGCACAAGTGAAAGGGGAAAAAAAAGTTTTTACTTACTTACTTTCTCTGAATTAGGGTATTTTATCAGACTTTTAGATGTAATTTAAGATTTTTCTTCTTTCCTTCTTATATACTTATGTATTTCTTTTCCAAAGGGCCTGTTGCAGAAAAAGGTCTCAAGGCACATTATAATTTTACAGAACAGGATTAAAGATAAAAATTGATTCAATCATCCCAGTACATAATGCTTTAATGAGTTTTCCTTCAGAACTAGTGTCATCAGAATTCTGAATACACAGAAAGCATGGCAGCAATAAGGAAAGTACCTGGGTGTCAGGTACAAAACATTTATGCACTTTAACCCAGAATTAATCTGTCAATTGCTTTTTCCACATTAGATGATCTCTGTGGAAATAAAGGAATGTTCATTTTTACACAAGTGACAACTTTTCTGCGAGCATTTGTTTCAAATGGAGATGCAAAAATGTGGTAAATAAGATCCTTCACTGCAAAATCAGAAGCACTTGATCATTCATTTATTGCAACTGTGTAGTGCATAACCTGCCCTGTATCTACACATATTATTCTGTCCTTTAGATTTATTTAATTATAAGAAAACGATGTAACTTATATGCTGCATCTTATAGATTTTAATTTTTATAATTTTTTTTATTTCTTACTGTCTTGTGTCAATTAATTAAAATTTTTAAAACAGACTGTATTTATAACTGGATACAGTGACAGTAATAAGGTACCAGTAAAATATAGAGGAATCCAGTGACATGGTCTCGTCTCAAGTACCATGGATAGAGTATATTTAATTTGAGGATTACCTATAAACTGTAAAGATTGCACTAAAAATTGATATTCAGAATTAGCTTTATGAGTCCAGGATCACCAGAAAGACACATTTAATTTTTCAGTGCTGTGTGAGAAAGACTTTTCAGGAACTAGTTACCCATGGAACAGACTTCTTGATATCTTGTTTTTCCACAGGGCGTTTATCCTACATTTCTCCAAATATGAAGAGGAAGTACCTCATGTTCTTGGGCAGTCTAACAGCAAATTTTCAGATCCCACGTGAAATGACTCCCAACACCTGAACGCACATTTGACAGGAACCTTCTGTGTCAGGAATTACACTACAAGACACTTTATCCAAAGTTATGGCCTGATCCCAAACTCTCTGCATTCAGTATTATGCAAAATAATTTCCATATTCCAAAGCTATTTGAAATTTTTTACTGATGGAAACACAGTCAAATAGCATTTTTATGACCACCAGAATGCCTATTAGTTTGCCCAAACCAAGAACACTATGGTCATGAATTGGATGTAATCACCATAACAGTGGGGCTTTTCATACCCTCTATCTCCCAAATTTATTCTGCATTAGATGAACATCACAAAAATGGATTCTACACAAGAAAACATATGTAAGCAGAAGAATTTTCCTTCAAATACAAACAAATCACACTTTCCATCAAATGGAATTGACCCCTTGTGCAATCATTCCAGAAAGCTTAACTGCACCCCAAACATCTTCACCAAGTACTCACTAACTGAGTTTCACAACACTTCTTTGGATATTAAGTTCAGCATCCAGGCCGGTATTTTCAAGGAATCAATGCAACATCAGAAATGTAATAAAGAAAAAAATTATGGATCTCTGAAGTCAGGCATTAAATCCAACACTTCAGCTGGCAAAACTCTCTCCTTATGAATCCAGCCTTGGCATTAAAGATTACTATAAAAATACTTAGGAATTTCTTTAAATAAATGCCAGCACAGTTAAGTATCAGACTATATTTGAAAACTGATTTGGTGCTGCTGTGATTCCATGAATTCTAATGGAACTCCTCCAAATTTCTTCACCACTGCAAGCGAACCTGAAATATCTCATTTTGCATTATTTTTAGCTGAAATGTATGTCAATGTGAAATCATTTGAACTACATTAGTAGAACTAAAGTGATCCCCCGTGTAACTCCATTCACATCAGCTACATCAGGAATGCATTTTACCACTATAATTTAAAATCTAAAATGTCCAAGTCACAATAAAATTCCTTGTCTGAGCGTTGTCAGTATCCACCAACACTGGGAAAGGTCTGACAGAAGCAGTAACAGTAATTTGGAGCCATAACACCACAATTAGAGGATTTCTCTGGCACACAATTTCAAACAAAGTAATACATAATAGAAATTTCTGTTTCTTGTTAAGCACTTGGGATCTTTGGGTTTTCGCATTTAGTGGTAGAACTTTGGCATTTTAAAACTGTTGTAAGGGACTGGACCAATGGATAGGTGAATAATCAAATCACAAGCCTAACAGAGGTGTTTGCTTCCATTCTGGAATGCACAACTCTTTCTGTCATTCAGAATGGTCCAGCACAGTGATAGCACAACCTAACTCTGAGCTAGAGTAGCTCTTATTTATAAGGACAAAGTACAGAGGTTTATGCACTGCAGAAGGCAGAGCAGGCTCCACTGCTACCTTGGGATACACCTCCCCAGCACTGCAGTATGCAGTGCTGATGCAACTGCAAGGAGGCCCTGCAGGAAGACCTTTTCTTTCCAAGAGTATGATCACAGCATAACACACACATCACTGTGCTTGTTTTAAATTAAAAGGTTGTGTACTGGTAGCAGAATAGCTGAACAACCTGCTGGAACAGTCACCTCATGCTGAGCTCTGTGTCTAAAGTGTGAATATATTAGAAAAACAATTCAAAGAATTTTCTTCCTTACATCCATTAGAGATCTAACATTCCAACTTTTAAGAACCACCACCCCTTTCAACTACTCAAAACTGCAAACATGTACCACTTATTTTCTCTAAGTTCTTTATTCCTTTCACTACTAAATCCCTGCCGTGGTCACAGGTATTAAATGGTCTCTGGTATCATACAGAACTACTTGCAAGGTCCTTTAGGAAGAGAACCCTCATGCTCTTTATGCCATTAACTACCAGCTGTGAAAGAAACACTTTCATTTACAGGTTTTTACCAGATTTTTACAGAATGCTCATCCTCACTGCTGATATTGCCCCTGTAGAAAGAAGTATTTAGTACATTTAACTCAGGTGAGCTACAATGAAATACAGTATTAAGTTCTGGCAAATGCCTATGCATGAAGTTACTGAGTCATTTCATTCAAAACACAGTTGGAGGTAATATCACCACAATAAAGAGGAGCTTTAATGCTTCCCATCAAAAACATAGCAAAGCCTGCTCTATGTTTTTAAATTAGCAATCAGACATTTGAACACACATTTCGAACCAGGGCTCAGCACAACGCAGTCTTTTGTGTGTGTCTTGGTTTTTATTAGTTCTTCTGCAATGCAAAAGAGGACAAGCAGAGAAACTTTTCAAAGAAGAGATTCACAGAAAATCCATGAAGGCAAAACCCAACCCTCAAAGACAAGCCCACGTGTACAGCTCTGTTTGGTGCCACTGGATGCCACATACAGCAGACAACACTTATCTGACAGATTATGCAGAATGTCATGGATGCCCAATTTGGACTGGTTTTCTTGTCGCTTTTCAGCTCCAGAACTATAAGTCAGTCACTAATGAGTTCTCCCCCCTGCAAAAGTCCTTCACTTGGCTTTAAATGAATATTGCAAAACTACTGTAATTCAGTAGCATTGTTAAGTCCTTTTTCCTCTCTTAATGGCCTGTCCCAGACCTTAAAGTGCATATACCAATTTGGTTCAAGTTTTATAATCTGGATTGTTCCACAGTGCCTCTTCAAAAACAGTTCCAGTTTAATTGTGCCTGTCCTAGGTAACAATAATCTGAAAAAAGTACTTGATCTGAATCTATTATTTGTGTTATATGCAGCGATATCTTACCTATTTCATTCTGGAGTCTGAAATATACTGTAGGCCAGGTAATCTTTACCTACCTTAATCTCCTAGGAAGGGCAACGGAAGTTTTTGACACATAGCAAAACACAGCTGGCCTAAGAATCAGTGAAAAGAAACCACGGAATGTTTTCAGGAGGATTCCATGGGACCCAGCATGTTCATTTTGAAACCCAGAATGCCTCTCTTAGATCTTAAGTGTTCCTTCAAATATATATGGGTGAAAGCTGTAATCAAGCAGCACCAATAATAGCACATTAAAAGTCAGCAATTCTCAATTGTCAGCACTTTAACAACTGAGTATCTTATTACTTCTACCTTCTCCTCCCATACACTGAATTTCTTCAATACTGACAAAGTGCATGTACTAATCATAGACTCTGAATGTTAAATTAGGCAGGGAAAAGATAGAAATAAGGCTGGTACTTCTTGAGAGGAGGGCATCAGTAGAAAACACCGATTTCAAATAATTTTGATTATAAAATTTTACTTCACAATCCTGTTCCAGATCACAGATACTCATAATCAAGAGTATGGAATTCATGTAATGTCAGCTGTTTTGCCATCAGCATCACAAAGAAAAAAGAAACAACAAAATATGATGCAGAATTCACTCTTCCAATGATTGTCATTGAACTATTACATTAGTAAACATTCACAGTATGAAGTCTCTTTCAATATATCTCCAGCATATAAAGTAGTGCAAAAAAGCGTTCCAGTCATTTTGCCTTTGCAGTCAGACCAGGTTAAATGATTCTCTTACTTCATTTCTTTCATTATTAGACAACAAATGCTGCAATGCCTCCAAAGAGAGTTATAAAAATAAACAATTTCTGGAGGTCAACAGCCTTTTCAAAGTAAATTTCCAGTTAAAAACAAGCATTATAGATTTCAAGAAAAAAAAATTTAGATCTATCTTCCGTAGAATATCTTTTTACAATAAATTTACCATTTGAAAAACAATGACTATGGTATCCAATGATTTATGGTAGCTGCTATTAAAGCACTGATAAATAGATAAATGACTACCAAACTTCATTGTTTCTTACATAGTAAATACCTCTGAATGCCAACTTTTACCACAGAGCTGTTATTAGTGATGTCGACAGTTCATGCACCCACTTAAAAACTGACTTGTTTTTAATAAGTTTTTCAGCCTCATGTGCAAAACACTTGCATTCTAATAAAAATATAAAGTCTGAAAATGTATCAGATCTAGCAATCCTTTCCTCAAGTCATACCACTTACTTGATATGTAACACATGTTTAGCAATGCTTTTTATTTGTATTTAACCATTAAATGGCATACTACTGTATGCTGCAGGCTCTTGTTTGCATATTTCATTGTTTTCACTGCACTCTTTAATGCATAAATATATTTGGAAACGTTCAAAATTACACATCAGTTTCCACAGAATTTGAATTTACACAGTTTTTCTTGTCTGACTCGCTGCTATTCCCCGTGTCCTGACTCTTGTTCTCCTTTACACAAAGAGATTCTTTAACTCCTTCTTCCATCTCCAAATACTCTGATTTATCCTCTGTGGATGAAGAAGATGAGCTTCTAAATTTCTTCAGTAAATTTGTTGGGAGGTAAGGGCAACTGACTGCATTTTGCATCATTTGTGTTTGTTCTTCATTCTCAGTTTCTCTATGGTAGAAATAGTTAAAATTGGAGACAATCACTGGCACTGGTAAAGCAATGGTTAACACTCCCGCAATGGCACACAGGGACCCAACAATTTTCCCACCCACAGTTATGGGTTTCATGTCCCCATAACCAACTGTAGTCATGGTCACCACAGCCCACCAAAAGGCATCCGGGATGCTTTGAAAATGGGTGGCAGGCTCATCAGCTTCTGCGAAGTAAACAGCACTGGAAAACAAAATTACTCCAATAAAAAGAAAAAAGATGAGGAGGCCAAGTTCCCTCATGCTGGCCCTGAGCGTGTGACCCAGGATCTGCAAACCCTTGGAGTGCCTGGAGAGCTTGAAGATGCGAAACACCCTGACCAGACGGATGATCCTCAGGATGGCAAAAGACATGGCCTGTTGACTGCCCTGCTCCTGCGCCAAGTCCGTGCCCAGAGTAATGAAGTAAGGCAAGATGGAGACAATGTCTATGATGTTCATGACGTTCTTGAAGAAGTGTGCTTTGCTCGGACACGCAAAGCAGCGCACTGTAAACTCAAAGGAGAACCAAATGATGCACACTGTCTCTACAATGAAGAAAGGGTCATTGAAGATGGTGTGCTCCCCAGCATTCAGGTGAAGTGACTCATTGGAAAGCCCCTTCCCTAAGCTCAGGGACATGACGAATTCTTTGTCATCTCTGAACTCTGGTAAAGTCTCCAGACAAAAGATGACGATGGAGATCAAGATGACTAAGACAGAGACAATGGCAATGCCTCTGGCTGGACTGGAGCTCTCCGGGTACTCAAACAGCAGCCAAACCTGCCTCTTAAACTCATTCTCTGGCAAAACTTTGTCCTCTTCTTCTTTGACAAACCCTTCATCCTCCCTGAACTTGAGCATGGCCTCCTCCCCAAGTTGGTAGAACTTCACTTCCTCAGAGAAGATGTCAAAGGGTACATTGACTGGTCTCTTCAGCCGACCACCGCTCTGGTAGTAGTACAGGATGGCATCAAAGCTGGGTCGGTTCCTATCAAAGAAGTACTCATTCCTCAGAGGATCAAAGTATCTCCCTCGCTTCGCCGGGTCACCCAGCAATGTCTCTGGGAACTGAGCTAATGTCTTCAGCTGGGTCTCAAACCGCAGTCCCGACACGTTGATCACCACACGCTCACAACACTCGTACTCACTGTAGCGAACAGAGCTGTAACCCCCAGGGCCTCCACCGTCATCAGGTGGCTGGTCCGAGTAGGAAAACTCATCCTCCCCATAGTCATCACTGTAGTAGAGCTTTCCTTCTTCCTCATCATCTTCATCCTCGTCTTCATCCTCCTCTTCCTCCTCACTCAAGTCCTTCAGAATTCTCTCCTCAGAACCACTGAGTGGCAGCAGCTCAGAACAGGGGAAAGAGGCCCCGCACTCCCTACTGCCCAAATGGTGGCTCCTCTTTTTCCCTTTCTTCCGCCTCTTCCCACTCTGGCGGCGGGGCAGGCTGCTGCGTGACGCACTCCCACCGTGAGAGGAGGACGCGCCTCGGCTCTGCTCCTGGTGGTAATGGTGGTAGGGCCCTCCTCCGCCTGCTGCCCCACCTTCCACTGCTGCTGTTGCTGCTGCCACGGCCGCGGCTGCAGCAGCTCGGGACTGTGCCAGCCGCTCCCTCTCCCGGGCCCGGGCTTGGGCTGCGTATCCATAGGGCATGTGGGTGTTGCACCCAGAGCTATCTGCACTCACCATTGCAACCTCCATTTTGCAGCTGCTTGTTGGGGTTTTTTTATAGCTTACTGCAACAAGGCTTTGCTTTATTTACAGTGTTGCCTTAACTTTCACTAGAAAGTTCAAAGCCATTTGCATTTGGAGGACAGTCCCTTGGACATCGAGCATGGGAACATGGTTGAAACACTGAGTCTATGTTTTGGAAAAGCACAGATCAGCATTTTCTTGTTTACCAGAACATTTGACACAAACTACTTTTTGCTAATAAGAAAAGAATGGAATTCTCAAATTGAACCAGAGAGCAGCTGAGACCTTTTGTTTTCATCCACCAAGCCACTTTATTTTCATTTATCTCCTGCAGCTATCACAGATCAGATCAGAATCATGTCTACCTCGCAGGCTATAAAGGCTGCATTCATCAGGAAAAAAATATGCAGATCAAATGGTACCTGTTCTCCACAGATGGTTTTAGTTCATCATTGCAACCAAATGCAAATTGCCTCTTTCCTCATTATTTGTTCCTGGTAACCCTTTGGCCTAGCAAACTTACTGTTTAATATCATTACTTCGGGAGTTGAAGTTAATTCCAGCCATCACTTCATTTACACAGTGAGGAGGTCTTTGCAAATCCTTTCTTCAGCCTGTCAACAATGTCTCAAACCTGGGAGCAGCACCCAAGGCATCAGCAGCAGTGGTAAGAGGAGGAGGAGGAGGAGGAGATGAAGACTGAGAAACTGGCTCTGAGGTCCCCATAGGACATAAGGGAGTGGATGGGTCACCCTTTGGTTATGGTCATGCAGAAGAAGCACTTAACCTGAGGCACATGCACAAACACACAAAAATAAACAAAACAAAAAGGGAAAAGATTGGATTGTTTTCCTAAAAGGTCACACCGATCAAATGAAACTGTGTCATCTATTACCACGGCATTCAAATCTTCTCCTGCCCACACTATTCACACTTCTACATTACACACACACCCACATCACATGCACAGAGATTTTGAACGACTCTGTGGGTAAGGATGTGGATGGGTATGTCACATATATATATAGACAGATACAAAATCCCCACCCCTATAAGCACTTGCATCCATACACAAACATATGCATGCTCCTGAAACACCAACACATATAAACACCAATAAAAATACTGCAACACACAGAGCATTCAGGTCTTTGAACACATATGTAATAGATATACCTACATATAACTACATGAGACGTTAAAGAATAAATGTATCTACACAAAGAGCTATTGTTATATTTGTAGAAATACATCAGATGCAGGAATGTTACATTTTGATCTATAGCAGAATTGTGTTTCAATCACAATTAACATCTCCCTGGATTTAATTTGGAAACAGGCACGTACGGTGCGCAACCAAGTGAAAACACCGTGATATGATATGTCAAGAAAACAACTGCAGGTGCACCGAAGCAACATCTACATGCAAGCACACACACAAAAACACACAACCCCCACGCCCCCCTTTGAAACAGAGGCTTCGTTTATAGCCACATCTATTAATACACGAGAGAAGGTGAACACGAACTACTAAATGACGCTATTTTTAAAATCGTACCTCTGTGTCATGCAGAAAAAGACCTTAAAGCCGCTGTTATACTTACTGATCCTAGGCAGAGAAATAGCAACGCTGCTCCTGCCGGCGCACGGCCGCGGTGACAGCGGTCCCGAGGGGGCTGTGCCGGCTGATCCACATTCGCAGGTGTCTGTGGTCAGTGCGCACCACAGGTTGGCCAGGGATTGCTCTGCTCCTTCCCGGGCGCGGCGCGAGCGGCAGGAGCGAGCGGGGCAGGCGGCTGGGGCTGCGGGCACCGTGCGGAGCCACAGCCCTGCCGTTCGCCCAGGCATCGGCGGAAAGGCAACAAGCGAGGGGCTGTTTCCCAAAGGGATTCGAAGGCGGCGTGTGTGTGCTCGTGTGTGTGTGTGTGTGTGTGTGTGTGTGTGTGTGTGTGTGTGGCGGGATGAACGGGCAGGCGCGATCACCAGCCGGGCTCTCGCAGCAGATTTGTGAATCAGCGTTGGATAATCCCTGTGCGGAGCCGGGGGGTCGCTCCGTGCGGTCTCCCCGCAGCACGTCCAGACGCGGCGGCTCAGCCGCCTCCCGCCCGCGCCATCCACTTGTTGTGCGGGGTTTTGGGCGACGCGGTCCGACCCCCGCCCGAGCCGCACCGCGGGCCCGCCCGGCGGACACGCCGCTCCCGCCGCCGGCGCTGGAGGCTCTCCCGGCGCGGCTCCTGACCCTGCCCCGGCCCCCCCCCGGCGCTCCCGGAGCCGGCCCTGTTGCTCCCGAGCAGCCGCCCGCCGCCGCTCCGTGCGCGTTGTTCCCGCTATTCCCGCTGTTCCCGGCCCACCGCCGGCCCCTGGCGGCCGCTGCCCGCACTGCGCGCCGGCCCCCGCCCCACGGGCATCACCGACAGCACCGCCCGCGCTGCCCAGCGAAACTCTCTGCCCCGAGCGACACTGCCAGCCCTGGCCTCAGAGAATTCCGAAGCGAAGCCCGCATGAAACTTCTCAGCAAAAGGCAAAAGCCCGCCTCCGCCTTGCCCCGCTCGCGCCCGAGCTCCCCGGCAGTGCAAGCCGACATCCCCTCTGCTCCTGCCCGGCACGCCCAGGCTGTGCAGCCGCCTCGCAGACAAAAAAATTGACTTTCACTCCTAATTCTGTACCTGAACTGAAAGTAGGTCCTAGTTCATGACTAGAGGGCATAGTTGTGTATTTGGCGGAGTTAACACCTCAAATCTCTGCTCCCTTAGCCTGCTCTAACAAAAGCAATTTATCAACTGGCTATTCCTTCTGCACCTACAAAATTGAAGCTGTGATGGATTCCACACTCTGTGTAAGGGATCACCATGAAAATGCAGCTTGGTTACATTTGGCATCACAGCTCAAACTCTACCATCTCAGTACAAATTAAGTGTAGGCACTTGTGCTTCTCATGGAGAAGGAAAAGACTAAATTGAGAGGAAATCAAAAGTAGCACTCACACCAGACAGTTTGCCTCAAGGGATTTGCAACTGGAGACAAATTCAACATATGCAGCAAGTGGCTTAGGCATTTGTTTCATTGCCTAGGTCCTCCTCCACAGAGAAACCAAGAGACTGGTGACTATTTCCCTTCAGACCCCTCCAGCACAACCCACATCATCCGTGTTACTTCTCTGTCTCTGCTGCCCACATACATCAGTTACTGCTTGTACCCTTAACCCCGTTCCTTTCAGCAGGTGACCTGTGACTACGTAAGGGAGAATGATCAGCCAGCTAAACATACCAAATGTCAGGCATCAAGTCAGCTCCATACAGATCTTGCCAAAAGTACTGTGAAATCTAAAAATGGCAGTTATGGCTAACTATTCTTTCAACCACCACAATTCAAGTTCCACAGTAAACATAAAGTGAAAGACATGGAGAAATCCCTGATGTCATCTCAAATGTCATTAAAATACAAGGTCTGTCATCAAAAAAGCAGCCCAGAATTGTGATGTCCTGGATGCAGTTTAAAAACATTCTACAGTTTCATTTCCATTACAGTAAAATTTAATTCTAGAGTCATTTTCCAGAGTTCAGTCACTTCATTCTTTAACAAGTCTTATGTTGCTTTTATCAGTAGGACTTGAACAATTTTTTATTTCTTGTTTTTTTTTTTTTTAAATGTTTCAAGGACTTAGGACAAAAAAAATAATGGTTTATTTAGGTTTTACCTCTCAAAATTTCAGTTGCGTGTTCTTGTCATTATCTCATGTGATGGTTAAACTGAAAAATTTGGTGGATATCTGAGTATAAAAGCAAGTAGAAACAGACCAATCACTTTGGTATTCCTCTATAAGCATTATTATTCTTTTCTTTTTTTAGTAGCTAAAGCATGTTCTTGAGCAAAGATAAATAAACTGTGAGGTATGATTCTATGAACACATAGTACACACACAACTGATAATGAGAGAAGCAGAACAGCTTTTTTGTGCCTTTTTGAATCCATTCTAATGTGATAAGGATCACGTAACTACATGCAATTCAATCTAGCTCAGAGGTCTTACTTGATCCAATTTTTAACTGATTTAAAAGCAAAAAACAAGCTTTAAGTATTTACAGATGAATACAGTGACTCATTTCATTCAGCTTTGTATATTCATAGTATTCAAAGAGCAATTTTTATTTAAAAGCTATTACATTCCCTCTGTTCCTTCATATTCATAAGGGATACTATTATTGCTAGAACAAAGAGAGAATACCTGCATGGCATTATGTTCAATAGTACTGTATTAAGAATATTGAAGTATAGCAAAGGATCTCTAAGGTATGTTACCACACAGGTTCGTCCTCTTTTAGAGTGACGTATATGAGAAATATGGATTATTGCTTATCAATGTATACAGTGCCAGAAAAAATACACAACACTTTAATACACTTTCACGCAAAGGGAACATGAGGTTTAAAAAGCTTAATTTATGGTGCTATGCCCAATATTAATTTTTGCTATCCCCCAGTTGCTGCAATTCACACTGGCAGAATCTGGCCCCAGTCCAACACTGGTCTTCCTACTGTAAACAAGACTTCTGTGCAGCAAATAAGACTGCACTACAGCTCAGTACTTACTTGACTTCTAGACCATGAACTATTTTACTTCCCTTTTAGACTTCTCTTTTTGCTCCTCTGCTCCTTCCTATGCTTGCTTCACTATTATTTTCATTAGCCTCTCATGGCAACACAGCTACCCTCCTGTAAGATCAGGAACTCCTTTCAAAACAAGCAAAATGTTGCAGCAGTGAGAGCTCAGGACAATCAAGGGAAAAGACTACGGTCACTATATCATTCCTGATGGCTGAAACATGATTCAGAACATGCATTTCCCCGTCCTCAGTTGCTTACAGTGCTGGAGGCTCTTAGGTACCAAAGCAGCAATGAATTCTTGCCTCCAGAACTAAGATTTTCCTCCCAGTTGTTATATCACTATAGGAAATTCATATATTATTCATATTTTACTAACCAGGCTCTGTAAGACACCCCTGTCAAAGAATCTGACTCAAGTACTCTTCTTTTTAATATGACTGGGAGTACTTAATGAGATACTCAGAAGAATAAAATACAGCCTATCCTCAGTCAGTGCTTATACACAACCTATATGAATAGCACATCTGTTCATTACTTGTACTTCAACAGGCTAATCCAAGGGAGCTGATGCTTCAGAGAACAGCAGCCCTTTCATATTTTCTTGGAAGAGTCTGCAAAACCACTGCCATTTACCGTCAAGTTTAGGGAGAATAGCAATAAAAACTGATGACATTTTTACTTGGAGAATAATTTCTTGTACCAGAGTATGGATCTGCTCAGAAAATAGGATAAAAATACCATATGTGTTCTATTCTTGGACTTGAAATTTCTCCATTCGTTCTGGGCAGACAGGGACTCACATCAGGTCTATTCTTAAAATCGACAATAGCAAAAAAAAAATAATAAAAAGGAAAAGGTGATTTGGAGAGAACACTTCTAAATAAGGAACCGCAGACAGTGGAGATACCCTGCTTGTATTCTTGATCCCACCTGAGATTTCCAAGATACCCACAGCCACATCACTCTTAATGCTGACATCCTGAGTGTGCAGTTTTCAGACTATGCTAACAAAAAGTGTAATAATGATAAAACCTGAAAACATCAGGTGCTAAATTCTGGTTTACACATATTTTTGCCCAGATCAGATTACGTTGAGGCCACAGTAGGCTTATTTCTCCCTGTGATTTTAGAAGGAATATTCTGGAGGAGAATCTGGTAGTGGGTTAATAATTAATGTACCTTTGCATTATTAAGTTAACAATGACTTGAGGAACAACTGGAAGAGAACATCTGTAGAGCAAGAGCTCAAAACTATTACTGTTAAAATCATGAGGAGCTGTTAGCCAGAAATTCAAGCATCTCATGCTCCAGGAATAAGCAGCAGCAAACTGTTACATGAAGCAGCATGTAAAGAAAGGAAATTTAGATGTTCAAGTATGACATCAAACATAGGTCACATATATAATTTTTAAGTAAAAAAGGGTATTTCTGTCAAATTCTAGTGGAGAGATATTGTTAAATTTCTGGCAAATATACCTTTATTACTCCTATTCATTAAGTGACTGTGAATGCAAGACATGCATGAAGGATCTGCAGGATGAAGCTAAAAACAAGAATGCACTATTGTACCTCTAGCACTCAAAAATCTTACTAGAAGGATCTATTTACACTTATTACACACAAACCAGATTAGAAACATAAATTTACTAGACTAGAACAACTGCTACTAAAGATTCTGGTCTATAACTGCAGAGGGTACTTGTTTCACAGGTAATTGTCTTGGTTCATAACCTGATGGCAATCATATATACCTTCCAGATGAATCCTTGGGTCAAAATCAGCTCTGGCATCATCTTATCACCCTTCTGACAAATTCAAACCAGCCAGGATAGACACCAAAAAAGACTGGTGAAAAGAAGCAGCAATCAGACTTCATAACCTTCCCATTAAGTAGGTCAGCAGAGAAAGGAACAGAAGCATTTTCTTCTGTCATTTAGAGGTGTATGTGTGAGGGAATGCCTTCATGTCACTATTGAACTAAAGGATCATTTTCCTCCTGCCATAAAAAGGATGCAGAAAATTGCTCCATGTTTTCAGAGACTAAATCTGCTAGACCTGAGTTCACGGCACACAGCAGAACTGTCAGAGTATTCAGCTCTGAGGCCAAAATTTGATCCTACTTTTTTCCAAAACATACAAACACAAATCCTGTAAGAATGTGTAGGGGGTTTTAGCCACTCTTAATAGCCTTGCATATCAGAGAAAATATAAGAAATTTTAAATAAAGAGATTTACATTGACAAAAAAGAGAATCTATTCAATCTTATTCTAATGGCTTCAAGATGAGGTTCACACAGGAGATGGATGCCTGGAAGTTTTAAATGCCACATGTATTGATCCACATGGGGAAGGTTATAAAACAAACTGTTCCCAAATAAATTATATGCTCATAAAAGTTTATTAAACCTCTTTATTTTAGAGATACTGTTGCATGACCTCAGGGGTGCATTAAGCACAAAGTTAACACAGCAAAAATTGCTCCCAGCTTGAATAAACACACAGAACTAACCAACTTTGGCAGAGTGAACTGGTTATTACTATACAAAGTTGGAAAATATGAATTATTAAGATTATCAAATAAGAGTATCATTAATATTTTTGTGGTCAATTTTGAACTAGCAAGCAGCATAGAAAGAATCTTATGATGGCCTTTATTGTGGTGTCAGGTAAACATACAGTTTTTTGTTGTTGTTTCCAGAATGACATTTACTGAGAAAAACCTTTCCAGAATGGAAGTGCAAAATGTTATCATTGGTCTGGGGTCCAGGGACTAGCTAGGAAACAAGAAATTAAAATAGGTAGCACAAAGGCAATATAAAAATTCCTTTAATACAGTTGTGTATATGGAGTTACTAAAAATACTTAGAAATTGTCCTTATGAAGAACACCTGTATTTCAGAACATGAAGGATTGTTTATATGGTGATGCTTGGGAGAGCTAAGGTGCCATCAACACAGGAAAATAATAAATTCTGTACATCAAACCTTACCTGTTGAGTGAAGAATGTAGCCTGTTGTCTTTTCTTCAGAGGAAACTGGAAACAGTGTTCTGGAAATCATAAGCTGCCCTCCCAGTGTTTCTTCTCACGTTCACACAGAACTGCCACAAGCAGCTGATGGAAGGATCTGCAGCCAGAAGCATCTTTTCTCTGTTTGTGCATCAAGGCAGGTAAAGATGTGAGATATTAGGAGATACAGCCTTGTTACCCAACACAGAGGTCCCAAAAGTTGCACCTCGTCCAAATAAATAATTTGCATAATTTGCATAATCAGAAATAATATGTAGAAAGCAGCTGTTTTTTTGTACACTGGTGACAGTGTAACTCCTGAAAAATCCCCTGTCAAAATTAGCTCAGTTCTGCCCTTCCTCAGATCAGTAAAACCTCCTCATCAAGCCCTAAATTTAGAGAACTCTTGTGGTTCTCAGGTGCAGTTTCCTATAGCAAATTTCCTTGTATCTCTAAGTGTGGAAATTCTCACTGTGTTATTTCATGCTACTGGGCATTGCTTAGCTACTGTTGAACATAAACAGGGAGAGGAGCTTTCATATAGAGAGCTAAAGTAGAAATATTTGCTGTTTATGAGTATGATTATTATTCATATGAGATCCTGAAAACTAAGTTAAACCGAGCCGTTTTAAAAATTGGGCATTACACCTGTGTCAAAACCCTGTGTCAAAAATTAGATTGTGGAAATTACAACTCAAATCTTAATCTTGGCATGGAAGCTCAAGGTCGAAAGTCTTACTGAAGTGTGTTGCTAAATCCAGAGAGTTAAGTGAATCTAATGGTCCAGGTACTTCAGATCTTTTCAGGCTAACATGGATTAATTTCTTTCCTCTACTGAAGTCAAAAGCTTCAATGAACTGTTCAAGACTAGGCTTGTGTTCTTAATTAGTTGGAACTGGAACCTTCAGTAGCCAGCAGATAACTTGCTCTGTGGTATACAGAGCTACATATATAACTTATCTAGAAATGGTTCATAACATTCCCCCCATGTGGATCTCTATCAGTAGTAAATGAATACATATTAGACATTTAACTCCCATCTGAGTCCAGTAGGAACTGAGTTGAAATGGACTTGCATTTTTGTCAGCATAATTCTCATTAATTAAAAGAGCATAATGCTGAAGAATTTGGTGAGGTGTCTGATGAGCTCAAGAGGAATTGTAAATCCCCCTGTGCTGACCAAAAGGACTTACTACCAGGCTCTTAGATCCCCTTCCCTGACTCTCAGCACTTAACAATACTCTCTTTATGAACACAAGGGATTGTTGATGTGTCAGTTTTGAAAGCACCTTCTGCACTAACTGTGCTGTGAACACTCACCCCACCTCTCTGCACCACCAGCTGCACATACCATGAAATGGATTAGTCCATGAAAACTGCACACAGCCACCAGACTCACAGCACAGCAGTTTCTATCCTAAAGTCAAATTAATAACTTGGAGTGAAACTATTCCCTAAAGAACAGAACAAGAAAAAACCCAACCAAACTCATGGAGTGCTGTCCGTGTTGTCATGCCGTTGTCCTTTTAATCTGTCGAACACGAACTCTTAGGTAAAATAATTTTAGATCACTATAGTTATAAAATAAATAAATAAGTAAATGGTAGGTACAGGAATAGACTCCCTTCTGATTAAAATGACCTTTACAAGGCTTACTCATGTTCAGGAATGTTTATTGGGAGTTTTAATAAGGCAATAGCCAAAACCCCTAGCATATAAAAATCCAGTACATCATTTACCAGGACAGGCTTGTCATCCTCTGTCATGCACACTTCAGGAAGTCACCTTCAGAGATTATGGAGACATTTTGGAAAGTTACATCTCACATTTTTGTCTTTCCCAAACTAAAATAAAGATGCTGAGCTTCTCCAGACACTTTCCCTAAAACAAAGAATGAATATTTAACAATGAGTGTAGTGCTGATGAGGGTGCTCTAAGACCAAGGTTCTCTCTTTAGCCATAGTCAAGCAGCACAAAGAGCATCAAGTTACATTTCTGGGCACGATTATGTCTCTGTAGTGCCCTGGTAGGAGAGAAGTTTCTGTGACTGTTTCATGTGTCCTAGGGTGAATAACAACATGCTTGTGAAACACCTTAGCACTTTAGAAAGAGAACTGCACACACTAGTGCTGCCATTGTTGATAGTACTTAAATTAGGTAAAGAACTGAAGCTACTTTATAATTAAATACATAAATTTCTTGGGAGTTACTGTGAGCTCGAAATCTGCCCAGATTCACTCACAACAAGTTCAAGCTCCATTTTAAGCAGAATTTCTTTTCCAGGTTGGAAAGGAGCCAAGCAAGTCTCACCAACACAAAGATCAGTTTGATCTTCAGGGTCTCTTCATAATTCCAATTCAAACACACAGATATACATTATTTATCAATACAAACATTTATCAAAACCACAAGTGTTACCAATTTAACCACTGCCAAGAATTCCAAAAAGGAAGGTATTAAGACTGGTCTGCAGTGGTTGTTCTGACAAAGTGGTTGGTTTACATCAAAAAATGCAGTCTAAGCAAAGGCATCTGAACAACATAAATGTGTGTACATTATACCTGGAGCTGAATTCTAGACTCAGATCTTGTTGGTACAATGTGATTTACATATAAAATGTTTAATTTCCAGAAACATCTACCATATCCCCCCTCTTTTCTCCAAAGAGGAATTGATACATTTTTGGTACCCATGGATGTGCAGATCTATGGACACCCATCTGCATGGGCATAACCATGTAACTCACAGTAATCTGAGGTTTCCTTTGGGCATCCACAGAGTTATTAAATGACAGAACATGGTATCTGAATCATCTGTAGAAGGAAAAATATAAGTCAGAAAAATGCATCCTGTCTTAAATTATCTTTGCTTTTTTTACACATATGGCATGAATTCCAAGTGTGATTTAAATACAAAACAGCAATACAAATTTCTTTCTGTGAAACATAAATTCTTAACTTGCATATTTGTCTTGTTGGCATTGGCAAAGGGAAAAACAAGGTTTAACTCGAAAAACAATCTAAAGGTGGCTAAAGTAGCCCAGTATATATCTGGAATATCTAAAGCTAGGAATTAGCATTTTAATGTGGGAAAGTGAATGGATCCTAGTAATAGCTTTCCCTGAATACAGTCAAAACAAATTCCCTGTTTTATCCACAAATAAAGAAGATAACTTATTGCAATGCTTGCCTATATGATAGTCCATTACCTATCTTTAGCTAGGAGAGATAAATGAGCAACCACCAGCTTTATGGGGTGATTTATAAAGTCGTGGTTCAGCAGAGTGGGAGTCCTAAATGTATGTCATTATACATTTGAGAAAATGTCTGACAGATCACAGGTTTTTATGCAGTTCTGGAACTTTTTTAATGGTAACAATGCACTCTGTCAAAGGCATAGAAAAAAATTCTGGTATAAAATTGTCCATTACCAAGGGAGCTCATAATTGGATTTCATATCAGCTTTCCTTCTTAAAATACCCAAATGAACAAAGCAGATAATTACAGAGTTCACAGAGTATTATATTCTGACTATGGCAATGAAGATGCCGATAGACTGAAGTCCTATTGTACACATAAAAGGCTGATTTTTGTTTACAGATGACAAGAAATCTAACCTTTAAAAGATATTTATGCCACCCCTTCATGCATTCTAATGAGATTTACACATTTTGTTTGTGGCATTTCAGCACTTTCTACACACTTCTTCTACAAGGTAAACAAGCATGTATCTTACTCAAAGGAAGTGATTGGGTCCTTTGCCTTTTGTGGACCACAAAACACATCCTGATGCTCCTTGCTGAGCTGTGCTGTAACTAACTCTTAACATATCTGAATATCTTTCATTGGGAACTTGTCTGTAATTTCTCTTATGCAACTATATGTAACTTAGATCATTCTTATCATGCATTTCCATAGTTGTGTTATTTGCACAACATTTCCATATTGGTATTGCAAACAGCTTTTTCCACAGGGTCACAACATACAAAATGGCATTTGGTGAGGTTGTGTTCCAGTCTCTTATTAAACCCAGATTTCTGCCTCTGATTTCACCTTGCTATGCTTTAATGATAATGAGAAAAATATTAATCCTTAAAAAAAAAAAACTTTGTTTTAAAAATTCACGAAGGTAACACAATGATACCTACTTCCTA
This sequence comes from Pithys albifrons albifrons, assembly GCF_047495875.1. NCBI lineage: Eukaryota > Metazoa > Chordata > Aves > Passeriformes > Thamnophilidae > Pithys > Pithys albifrons. The sequence goes on along the minus strand of NC_092463.1, from coordinate 59,013,545 downwards.
TTTTTTATTTTTAATATCAAAATATGTCATTTAGCTGCAATCTTTTGTCTTCTGCAGCTTTTGCTAAGAAACTAATCTTGTCATTGCCATTGTAGTATGAACTTTGTCACTTCTTTTGAAAAGTTGTTTTTCCTGATTTTCAGCAACTTTCCTTATTTTCAAGGAATTTCTCATTGGATCTTTAGCACCTTCCATCCTATGTTTTTCTGGGGCAGTATAAAGAAACAAAAATATAGAAAATGTAATATCTCATATCAAATATATCACACACAAAAAAACCAGTAAAAAACACAAAATAATTCTCAGTCTTTATGCTACCAAAAACCCTGAACAACTCTCTAGTGTAATTCTCTGTACCTGACTATTCTGGCAGAAGTGAGAAATATTTCCCAGGCTGGAGTCTACTCTGTGAAAAGTCTAGAAATGTCTGTGGATTTCACAGTAAAATAGTGCCAAACACAACCCAAAGGGCTGGATTTAGAAACTGCACCTTTCAAATAAGGTGGTGATTCCAAACACAAGTGCCCAGGTTTTACAATGACATGTATCGGAATGTCCTGGGAAGAACTCCTACCTTAATACATATGCTGAGTTTTTCTCCTTGCAAGTAGTGAAAGAGGATCCTATTTTGCATAATTATATATTTCTTTTAGTAAGCACTTTTTTTTCTTTTCTGAATGAACTATTTCCTGTTTTCCATAATTAAACTTTCTTTTCATCTCTCTGGCATAATGTAATTCCCAAAGGGTATAAATCGTGTAATGGTTGGACTCTTTCCACTCTTACCTGTCATCCTCAAATTCTTCCTGTCTTTAGGTCAGCCTTCTGATAAAACTCTTAAAGGTATATCTTCGTTTCAGATTACCCATAACCAGAGTAATATTAATGATCCATTTGCTACTTGGGTGATACTGGAAATCTCAAGTTTGACTCCCATGGCCAGTTTGATGGCATTATTTTTGCAATATGTTGACAAGTAATAAGGGGCACAGGCAACATTTCACTGGTTTATTAAAATCAAAGATGCTATTATCCTCTAAGTGGAACAGTAGTCAAGCACATGGTAAAATAGCCAAGTATGACATTTAAGCAAAGAGTAACACCAAATCAATTTTCATTTTTATGAACTGTCTATGGTTATCTTATAGAATAAGTCATAAGGTGATATTTCACCCACCTCTGACATTCCAATGGACCTCAATGAAAAATAACTATAAATAACTACATATCCATACTAACAAAAACAGATGAAGATAGTTGAAACCTTTATATGTTAAAGTTCATTCTCACCCAAAAGATACTCTTGAGATCTGTTATATTTGCAAAATAGATTTACTGCACAAGACAGCAAAACATGAAGAGGAAAAATACAGCTGTACAAACAAACAAAAAGACTGAAATGCTACAGTGAAAATACGCCAAAGGTTCCAAACTTTTCCCAGGAAAATGTATTATAGTTCTTTGACACCAGCATGGCAAGGGAACAGAATCAGCAATGGAAACTGGCATGTGCAAACAGAAAAGGGCAACTACTCCCATGAAAGTGTAGATTTCTCCTCTTAGAGTAATCATATTTTAAAATACAATGTATGTTGTTTACATGGCAAGTGACAGGTGCCTTTGAAACCACCTAATGAAGAGTAAGAAGTGGAAACATAACTGGAAAAATCTCAAGGATAAGAGAAACTGAATGTACTATCAGGTACTGCATTTACAACAGATTTGTAAGAAGCGGATGGGTCTTAAGGCTCCCAGTGAATAGAACTACTAGGAATGATAACTGCATATTGTTTGCTTACAGAATGGATGGTATTTTCATGAAGTTAAAGAATAGATACATTTTAAATGAGGCACATTAAGCTGCACTGGGGTTGCTTTATCATGAACTGTGACTGGAGCTGTGGAAGTCACTCCTTCATGAAAAGGTGAGTACTACCCATGGAAACCGCAGTATTGCTTACCTATAGCAAGGCACCTGGACAAAAAAAAAGGAATCCTTTCAAGTATTCATAGTAAGTATCAGCATAATTCTGAAATTAAGGAAATCTTTTGTTTTGCTCTTGCACTCAATATGGTGAGTTTGTCCTCTGTGATTGATCTTTTGGCTTCACTTTGAGGAATGAATGACTGGTACGACAGGTACCAGCACTGTCCAAAATGCTTGAAGACTGACATTCCTAGAACTTAATTTCTCAAAGGACTCATGGATTTGCCTTCCTTAGCTACACTGATAAGTTGCTCAAACACAGGTATGTTTTAGCATGTTTGACATGCTGACTCCCTTGAAGACAAACAGCCTTCCCTTCACAGCACAGTTCACTCATGGAAGAAACTGCTCTCACCTCCTTGTTCTGCCCTCGACAGAAAGAGACAACCATAAACCCATGCACCATTTGTGGGACCCACCCTGCATCTGATGCAGAGGCAGAACTTCCAGGGCACAGTACATTTGGCTGCTGTTCTGCATTAACTGGCAAGTTCACAGAAACAGAGGATGCAGTCCTTCTCCTGGTGAAGGCTCAAGTGCCGACTTTGTTGCCAAAATGTCCAAAGAATGATCTCTCCCCACTTCAGCCCATCCAGTGCATATAGTCCAGCACCTCTTTCTTTAACCCAGGAGCTGATTCTCACTTCACTACTCTTAGCTGAAATAGATTTACAATTCCAAATATTAGAGATTTCTCACATTCCAGCAATATTCTCTTGTAGTGTTGTGTTCTACAGCATTTGTGTGGTGGTCCAAGAAACTCAGGATGGCAAGATTTATAATAGTGAGGCAGTACTAAATAAAACCTTTGACTGTTATCTGGAAGAAAATGGGAAGTTTAAAAAAAATGCTTGGGGAAGAGTTTATGTTTCTCAGTCTAGTTTTTCAAGCATTCCCTGATCTAATAAAATACATTAATTGTCCCTGAAAATTTTAATGTACAAGGAGTATTTTGTACATTGCAGTTGATGTTTTTCAATTTCAGCCCCTATGACATTGTATATCCATAATGATTCTTCATTGCTTTGGTGTTCTGTTTTCTTTTTCTAGCTTAGGGCTGTGTTACGCTTTTCTAGTTCACATTCTATTTAGGAGACTATATAATTCACAGATAGAGATGACAAAAAACATGCATTTGTTGAGATACAAGCTGGAGAAAAATGAAGACCAAAAACGTTTCACTGAGAGCACATTTTTTTATACTGTTTTAGAAGAACAAGATGCAGTATTATAGAAATTCTTAAAGGAAAGGTCACATAACCCTTCAGGATTTACTAATGTAGAGAAACACACAGTGAGAGAAGCAGAGCAATGATGTGGTGAATATTCAACAAAAAAACTCGTGGATCAAGATGTCACAGAAATAAATCCTGACTATGGTCATGAACACAAGGGATGAAAATACAGATTTGCTGTGGAGCCTGAAACAGTAAAAAAAGGAGAGAGAGCAGTGGTTCCAAAGATGGATAAAATGGATACTTCTCTATTCAGAAATTCAGCTGGGAGAAGGGATTTTTCACTGTTGACAACTCTGAATGCATGAAATGAGAAATGCGTGGTCCAAGTATGACTGAAGGAAAAAAAGGAAATGATCAGAAATCTGAACCAAGCACAACAGTAAATTAACAGAAATCTGGCTTTTAGTGATACACTTAGTACAACCTGGCAGTGATTGGCAATGCAATTATAATCAACAGAAGCACTGTCATGAGGCACCATTATGACTTAGCTGGGGCTACAAGAAGCATATCTAACCAACACATCCAAGGATAATTGTTCAAAAATGTTAATAGCAAAAACCCTTGCTTATTTTAGTCTTTAAAAGATGAGAACTTAGGCAGCATACTATAGAGAGAAACAGGCTCAAAAGACAGATTGTAGCTTCCTTATGTAGTGACATAAGGACCAGGGGTGTTATTTTTATCCAGACCCTCATTCTGATTTTACAAACTTGTGAAAGAATTAAGTTCCAGTTCTGAAGTCTTTGCATCACCAAAACTCCCACTGTTGGCTAAAGGACTTTTGGCAGACCACAAACACAAGACTCAGACTAAACCAAAGTATTTTTTAAAAGAAAATTATTCTGTGAAATAATTATTACAGAATTTCTCCTTCACTGTTTTTCTGATTACCTAAAATACTGTGCTAGAATGACAAAAAAAATCATATAAATCCACAAAATTTAGAAGAAAATATTTTCTAAAAATTAAGTACCTCTTACTAGAGGCATTTTTCATGATCAAATTAGCTGTTCACTGTAAAAACTTCCTAATGATATTTGTTAGGAGCTCAGTTTTCAAAATGCAGCCCAGTATCATGCTCACATGACAGTTTGCTCACAAAATACAAAATTATTCATCACCCCTCACACGATGTTCACAAGGCAAGCACATACAATAGGAGACTTGAGATAATGAAGCTTAATAGTTTTCTATTGAGAATTAAAAGATCATTACTTTGAACACAAGAACTGCCAGCATTAAAGACTTTGATGGTACAGCATGGATAGAGTGACTCTTTTAGTTACTCACATGGCATTTTTAATACATTGCAACCCCAAAAATCTGCAAATATTTGTCTTTGCAACATTCCTCTGAGATTAAGATATCCTATTGAACCTCATCTTATTGTGAGGAAATTCACTTACAGAGAAGCTAAGAGGCTTTCTGTAGCCTTAAAGGAAACTGTAACAACACTGACCTATGTCTTAATCAGAAGGTTTATCTTTCACGTAGGGTGGCAGTGCCCCAACAATGGGACATTCACCTGCTTTAGTTACTGATGACAGAGCAGAGAATGTGAAGCATCACAGGAACATGAACAGGACTTGGATTCTAAAATAGTCACAATTTCTGACCGTGAGGACACACAGTAAAATGAGTTGAACAGTTCTCCATAGAATTTAACCTCACAAAAGTAAGCTACTGATGTCTGAATGCATTGAAAATTTCCTGTGAAATAAAGAGCAACAGAGCTGTGAAGGCATTTACAGCTTAATTAAAATTACAAATTCAGCCTTGGGGTGTGGCTTTCAAAGACTGTAGATCAAATCATTTTTTGTGTATCTGTAACGTGCCCCAAATGGGACAATCCAGTGTAGGACAAACTGTTCAAAGGACAATAGCCTCTCTTTTTTTCCTGAAGGAAAAACATGAAAAAACCACCTGGGTCACAGTGAGCAGACTGTAGTGATTTTTTCAGACCACTGCACTATTCAAACATTTATTCACCTCTGAAGAAGAGCTGTCTGCCTTTCAAAATTACTTTCTCTGGTCTTGTAATCAGTAGCTTACAGACAATAATGGAAGAAGAGAATCTATATTAAAACATATAAAGAGCCATATTTTCTCTCGCGCTGTGTGAAATGAGACTTGGAGGTGGTCTGAATGCCACTCCACATGTACCACATGAATCAGATATGGCAGGTAAGCAGATGGTACGCAATTAACCACTTCATTGCTCTCTTAACCTTGTTTAGCAATTAGCTTGGCACTAATTGCAGATTGCAGGAATACTGTTCATCATTTATGATTCAAGTAGCAAATGATTTGCCAGGTTCAAACCTTGATTTTAGCCAAACCATACCTTCCTCTTTGCATAATATTAGCAGTTATAAATTCTGCTATTCAAAACCCAAGCCAACATCCAGCATTCTGTCTGGAATGAGTATCCTGAGTTTTCAGAAAACCCTGCCTATCTATTCTTGTGTATTTTCATTTTTAGAATAAAAAGAAAAATAAGATTCTCTTTTAATGCTGCAGCTCAAAAACTGCATTTAAAAAAGTGCTTACTATCCATGTATTTTTTGTAGTTACACTAGTATTTTTTCCAGAATAAGGCAAGCACGGGCCTACAGTGATAATTCCACTTCTCTAAGAGCTGTGCTTGTTGCAGTACAGGTTGGGGTTTATTGAAAGTCTACAATATGCTGGGAATGAGTTTCACTTTGCACACTTACTGAATTTTCACTTTCATCAAAGCACATACTCACATAGAGTTCAAACAAAACAGAGAAAGAGAAGCAACTTATCATGAAGTGATGGTGTTGCTATTGATGACTAGTTAAGTGCCACTATATTTTCAAATTCATGTAATTCCTCCCTCTTTTTGTCTGGATCTTAAGCTACCACAAAGCTCTCCCTGTGCTTACCATCACATCAACCACTAATTCTGCACAGTCCAAGAGCAGCAACCCAAGACCATGCATTGCCTTTTATAACACCAAAAAAAGCTTTGCATTCATGTTCTGAAGCAAAATCTCAGAGAAACAAATGAGTGTACAAATCTATGTGTCAAGAAGGTATGAGGACGTCGTGCATGAGTGCAAGAATATTGTGTCACCAGCCCCAATTCCTGCCAGTGCAACACAGAATCAGACCTTGAGTAGGATAACAAGACCTGCTTGTCCATCACTAGCTGTAAAACAGCAACATGAGTCTTCACTGCATTCAGAATAAAAGTTTGGATTCAGAGGGAATTTTAACCTCACATGAAGCAGGTAAATATGTTCACATTCCCTAGCACTCAGGATATGGGTCCTAAGAGAGCAAAAATATGTTAAATTGTTCTTTGAGAAAGAAATGTTTCCATTTATACATAAACACTTCGTGAACATTCCTGCTGTGGGAAAATGTTACCTTCTCCCATAAGACATCTCTTTCTGTTGTCTACATATATATATGTATATATGCACAATTTCATACTTTTCATTCCATCTTGTGATAGTCCAGACATCTTCCATATAGTCCCCTAGACAGAGTAAATCTCATGTAGGACTGGTTTTTATGATATATTTGTTCTAGATTAATACTAAGTCTGACCTAATCCCTCTCCAGGCCCACTGCAATATACATTAATTCAGATGACAGATTGACATGTGAGCATTATACAAATCAGGAGTTTTCTGATTTTTTTCCTGGGCAATAGAAACAATAAAAATTTTAAATATTTTATATTACACAAACATCTGAAAACCTCCTTTGACTATCAAGCACTGAAAGTGAAATGAAAAGTGATAATGCTACAAAGGGCTCACAAGGGCAATAGAATTGCAAAAACAATGCCATGTGGATGGAACAAATCTGGAAGATAAAAGAGACATACTAGACAACAATTAATTATGAAACTTTAGAGTATTCAAGCTGCCCAGTCATTATCAGATTTTCCCATTAGCCTGAGAATAGTAAATTTTAATAAAGCATATGAAATGCTGTTTTCTTTCATCTGGTTGAGATTATGTAACACCCTTCTAGGTTGTTACAAAAGGCAACGACAAGTCTTTTTATGACAAAAGAACTGGGTTTGTAGACCAGCAGAAAAGCTACATATTACAGACTAATTTGGAAACCTGTATGGTGTCTGCAGATGTGCATAACATGTTAAAGCTGACATATTGAATGGTTTTGGTGGATGGAATCAGTCTGAGGGTTTCTCCCCAGGGCTGGGGAAGGCTCCCTCTGTGCCCAGCCCGCTTGAGCCCCCGATGCGCCACAAAGGAGGGATGGCCGGAGACCAGGAGGTTCAGCGGCAGAAGAAGCAAAGTTTGAGCGCCTCGTTTATATAACCTCAGGCGGGGAAGGTTCTGGAAGGGTGGGCAGTGCAAGGCTTCCTATTGGTCAAGGGACATGCAAATAAGGGATAGAAAATAAACAATAGGGTAAAGAGGTGGAATATTACAACAACCAATGATAGAACAAGGATAACAACCAATCAGAGAACGAGGATAACAACCAATGAGGATACAGAACTTTAACCAATGGGAAGAAATGGCGGGAAAGAAACCCTAGAGGATTGTGGGAAGAAGAAACTTGGATAGGGGATGACTAAGGGAAAATGCAATAGGGAAGACATGTTTGTGATGCACTTTTTATTGCACTACTGAGGTATCAATGTAAGGGGCATTGGGGTTTGTGGAGTCTACGTCCTTGTAAGCTCTGTAAAATATCAATATTGGGAGCATTGGGGTTTGTAAAGTCCACATCCTTGTCAACCCAGCGTTTGTAGCACTCCTGCCATTTCACAAATTCTCCCACAGAATGGAATTACATAAACCTCTATTTCTAATAATAAATTCTAAATAATGGTGTTCTCCTCTTAAAGGGTTGACTTCACTACCTGTTACTATAACAGCGATGCTGAATTCACTGTCATGTATGTATCATGAAAGAAATGCAATTTACCTTGTGCTCACAAGTTATTTTTTTCTGTATTTTCTAGCTATAGATTAATTACACCATCAATATTAGACAATATGTTTTTGTAACAGTGCACCCATAATTACAAGATACCAATGGAAACAAATAAGAAAGGCAGTTTTAGATTATAATTCTAAGTATACTAATTTTTTCCTGTGAATGGAATACCAGTTTAGGTTATTTTCAAGGTTAGATCATTATGTATCCTCAGCAAATCAATAAAGGTAAAATCTGATTTCTACATCACTTTAGCAAGTTTTGCACAAAGTCAAACATTGCAGAAAGCACTTATTTCTGTTTACAGCTACAGCTTACTGTTGAGCTCTTGTCCTTTTTTCAGAAGGTTTGTGACACAGACTTGAGTAGCTTTTTATAACATCCAGGATCTCCATCATCTTTGGAAACAGGGAAGTAATGATGCTGACACTGCCAATAAAGGAAGCTGAAAGAGGGACCCTATAAAGGCAAAGATGACAGCACAGCACACTCAGGAAAATGTGTGACCATTTCAATCAACCAGAAAACCCGTAACAAAGGGAGCTGCAGTGCAGCAGGGCTTTTTCCAAAGCATAACCTGAAATACTTATCTGAACTCTCCTACACTGACAGAACTAGGGGAGAACTAACCAGTAAAAATGCTCAAGCAAACTGGTAAATATGTAAAGATATTTATTCAGCAATCCTAACACTGATAAGGCTTAAATTCTGTAAACAGAAGCAGAAAACTAATTGGATTACCACTCAACACATCAAAAATGGGCAGAGAATTGAAGCTTTTGACTCTGTCTCCTGAGATGAACTCAAGACTGATTAGTTTCCACAGCAAAGCCAATGTAAAAAAGATTAAAAATTTCAGCAAAGAGGTAGGTAGCAGGGACAAATCCTTAATGAAAACCAGTGTTTAATCTTCTTTTAAAATAGAAATTGTTTAGTTATTATTTTAAAATTGCTCGCTTACTTTGCTTGTATTGTTGCATTACAAAGTGATGAATAAATTAAAGATAATTCTCTTATGCTACTTCTGTTTCTCTACACCTTAATCCTTTAGATTCAGCCTGTCAGATGTCACATAACTTTTAAGCTCAGAAAACTACTTTTGGGGGGGGGGTTATGTTTTGATAGATGCTCATTAAAAAAAAATAAATATAACACATTAACGTAAAGCCACAGTATCCTTTTTATTGGCACAGTGGCTGAGTGTTAAAAAAAAAAAAACAAACAAAAAAACCCAAAAAAACCAAAAAAAAAACCCAACAAAAAACCCCAACAACTAAGTCATAAGAAAATGCTACTAAGAAAGAATCAAGTATATTCATTGTGATATCTACTGAGGTTTTCTGGGGAGACATGCACAAAATCTTTCTGGCTTTTCTCTCTACAAAGATTCGCACAGTTAAGTTTTACTGACACGAATCTTCAAGAAAATTGAATTTCAAAATCCTGGGGGTGCATAATTGCAGGTATTTGCATTTGTTCACATAAATAACTTACAATAGAAATGATTTGTCCTATACTTAGGCAACTGTGAACTAATCAGAGTTGGAAGATGACTTGTATATTATGAAATTTACCCCAAGAATCGATATCAGCACAAGGCCTGCATAGCTCAAACTCCACTACTGCCTATATAAAGGCAAGGTCTTATGTAAGGCAATACTATTTTTGTCCTATATTTTCATTTCACATGAAGGATGACCTAAGAGATGACTGAAGCTGAAACCGGGGAAAAAAAGGTAATTTTAAAGAAAAAGGACTCCATATCATGGAAGTATATGATACACAAGCAACTGTTGGAATCTAAAAGTGATATCAATTCTTCATCTTTCCTCAAAATGCACTGAATTCATCATGTTGTGTATGGGGGGAATCTATTTTCAAGCTAGGTTCTGTCAATTCAGCCTTTTTCCATTTCACTGGTAAAACCTCCGTGGATTTCAGTAATAACACCTTTAAAGTAGAAATCCTTTAATAAAAACAAATATTTTACAAAGTATCTGTTGATACTAAATTCATTTATATTCAGGCTACTTCCTCTTTGAACTCCAACCACATACAAAACATTCCATATTCATCTGATTTATTCTCAGATTGTTCCTGAACTAAACATAAGCAAGAAGCCACAAGTGCTGAACTCGTAGCTTATAACCCTCATGATTTATTTCATGGACTCTGAATCAGATGTTGTAAATGCAAATCCCCAAGCATTTCATTTGTGCTGAATAGCAGTGATGTGGATTCAGAATTCAAAAGTACTTACAGGTCTTGCTTTCTTCCAACTTTAACCCTTCACTTGACTTGAAATTCCTTTTCACCAATATATATATACTATTACAGATGAAATATTGACATTTAAATAACTAGGAAATCTTGTAGCTCTTGGGAAGGAAAATCCTGCTACTTCCCCCATAACTACTACAATTTGGCTCAATAGCTACTGAATTGGCAAAATTTGTGATTTACTCTCCTGGTTACTTACTGGAATATTTGTGTGCTGGTTTAAGATAAACCGGCAGGAGAAATGGACCCACCACAAGAGAAATTATAAGTCAGAGTTACAACTTAATGAAAGATATTACCATAAATACACTGACACAAAGAGAAATTGCTTTCAACTCACAAAACCCAGCAGTATAACCCAGTGTCCTGGGGCACAAACACAAAGGGGTTTGTTAGCCCTTATGCTGAGACCCGTGTGGTTCCCCCCAAGTCCAAAGCAAAAAGAAGTGAGAAACCTGTTGGTGCAGACGATGGCTGTAGTCTGGTCAAGAGCGGTGGTCTCCTTCTGTCAAGGTCCTGCTGCTCCTCTGGATCCAATAAAAGGTTTCTGAGGTCTTACCCACCACTTATGTACCCTCAGGGAGCACCCAGGCCCTCCCCCAGGGCGGGGCCTCACACAATGGGTGATTAACTCTGGGAGCCAGGGGGTATTGTTGAACTGTTGATGGCCCATTAGCAGCCACACCACCCCAGGCTGGGTGTGAAGGTGCTAATGGCTCCCTGGGCAGCTGCTGCTAATGGTCCATTGTCCTTGGGGAATGAATAGAGGGGATAGAATACACAGCTTTGATCACCCCCACACAGTGATAGCTGGTCCTGCCTGCTGAACTAGGACAATTTGAAAATCTGTAACACAGTGGGATGATTTTTTTTTTTTGAGATATGTCTCTTTTTTTTCTTCCCTTCAGTTCTGCAGTACTGTTTTCTCATACCCAATTTATTCAACACTATGTGGAACATGCAGCAATTGAAAAACAAAGCTCAGTTACAGCATAATAAATTCAGCTCATGGGTACATTAGTGAAAGCTTCCCCTACCCTCTGTCTCCCACTGTTTTTGTGGTAAACCAAAAAGTACTAACAAATACCTCTAAATGTTTCCACTTTGGCATTGGTTACATGTCCCTGAAGAATAAGACTTGGTTTCAAATCTTCTAACATCAAATATTGCTTTATCAATAAAAAATTACAATCAGAAGTAATGGAAAGATTTTCTTCAGAGGAAAAGATGGTGGCATTGTTTTTGAATTAAATGTTTTAGTCCTATATGTTCAAGTAATTAGGGTTTTTTTCTTGAGAATTCTTGTATGTTTCAGAATATTGCATCTAACAGGGGTTATCAGTGTTTATAAAGGTCAATAGTACATCCATTAAAAGAAAACCATCTAGGGAGTTTTCATCATTGTCAGAAAGATACGAATGCATTCTGTAATAGATCCTTAAACTCATATATTACCACTATAACCACAGAGAGTTAAACAGGAGTCTTGGTTCTGAGACATAGTTTATGCACAAAAACATAATTTAAAGGGCTTATCTAGGAATGGATCCTGTGTACAAAACTAATTTTTAAGAAGTTTCTAGAACTCTGGAAATGTGGTTTTGTAGATGTAGACTTCTCTCTGCCTAACAAAAATACCCAAACCACAGCAATCTATTTTGACTAATGAGAATTAATTTATTAGAAAGCAATGGAACCACTTTGGAGAATCATTTACTTCATGCAAAGGGTGAGTTGAACTTCAGATGAAATTTGTAATCTACAATATTGTGCCCAGAATTTTAATCAAAATGAAGAGGGGAAAAAAACTAAAGAAAACAGAGTGAATATTTTAAATTTCCACAGGTGCCATCTAAAAGGACTCTAGGGCTAAAATCTGAAATCTCTACTTTCATTCTGTTCAGTGTCTTCACAGAAGAGCTGGAATAGAATCAACGCATAAATCCGAGAAGAAAATCCACATCTCACAGTGGCCTTCCATTCAGATATTGTGGATTTCAAATGACAGAATCCTGTGGAAATTGATATTTAAAAATATATTCACTCATGTGTGCAGCCCCATTGTGTATATTAACATTAAGTAAGTAAAATTTCATTTAATCAAAAGAAAATGACCAAAGTCACACAAACATTTGTTAATGTTGTATTTTCCTTCAACTGGCCTGTATTTGCAACCAGTTCTGTCCTTGCAGCAAGCAGAGCTTTCACTCCCTCTCCAGAACTTCCTGCCTCACAGGCAGATCCAACACAGGTGTGTCTACCTGGCAAAGGGAAGGGCTGAGCCTCTTCTCAGGTTCAGGCTCTTTTTTACATATCCTCATGTTTAAATGGACTAAACACCAGCTGAAATATGTGTCAGGCTTATCTGTAAGCAGCTGCTCCAAGCAAAACTCTTCCCAAGCACTGTAAGGATGACCAATGCCTGACCTACAGCTTGGAATGTGAGCAGAAGGTGCATAGTCCACAGGCATTTTTATGTTTAATTTGTTCTTGTCCTTGCAGTTCATCACCATAGCATTTTATTTTCTAAATCTTTAGACTATTTTTTTTAATAGAAATAGTGCAAAAATTCATGATAGAATATTTTTAACTTCACTATGGTAATATTCAAAACTTCACCTTTCTGATAGAACTTTTGATATTTAATGACCACTAATTTGACAATGAGTCAGATTAAAATCTAGAACCTTACACGTATAGCCTGACCTCAAATCTATTTGCTTACAATCATATTTTACTATCTAATTTTTAATTATTTTAAATACTAAATTAAATGTTTACTTGAAGAGAGAAGAGGTTGTATGTCATACTCCTGATCTGAACAAGGGCACATATCAGTCTTCAGTATTTGTGTGCCTAATCTGATTATACTGATTAATTGCAAAATCTGTTAAAAGAGCCTGTTGTATCACATTCTTTCATTATCACATCTTTTAAGCAAGGAAACCTTGGAAATCTTGGAAAATCATCTGAAATAACTATTCCTTATCTAGCTCTAATTCTCCATTACAATGTATCACATTGCCTGTGTTATGATCTGCAATTTATGAAATGTCTTAGTGTTCCACTGGGCTCATCAGAGCTATTTGGGATTATGTGCTAATTGATGTAGTTGTTTTAGCTCCAGACCTGTGTGATTATTCTTCTGTAAAATTCCTAACACCTGGCAATATTAGAACTCATAGCCAGAAACACTCGAGCAAGAGAATGCAATGCAGAAAGCAATTGAAAATAGAACAAATTTATTCTTTTCTTATAAAGAATAAGCACTCCAAAAAATGGCCTTCGATGCTGAGAACTTCCCAAAAATAATCTGCACTCAGAGAGAGATATTTGGGTCAGGTCTAATCATTTCTTCTTACTATGACTGTAAAATGAAAGACAGAGTTTCACACTGTGTAAAATCACGGTCTAAACTTTCACAAGGGGTACAGATGATACACAATCAGTGGATTATTAACACTCCAAAAGAAGAAATCAGATAATCAAAGATTATGCTGTATGTAATGGATGGGAGATTCAGCACTCACATTAGGCACAATTTCTTTAACTCTGGGAGGCTGTGTAAGCATGAGAATAGGCTGCTTTTCAGATATAACACTTTTCATTTTATTCATAGAAGTAAAAAAATCCATCTCTTTCTGACCACTGACAACAAAACCACAACCCAATATTCTAGTAATTTATTGCTATTTTGGGATGTTCATGAAGAGTTCTCTGAATATAATTCTGGATTATAAGCTCAGAGTCACAAAATACTTGAGGTATATGGATTATATTATGCGAAAGATAATGTATCGAATTTTCCGGAGCAAAATTTGGAATTGGAAGGTCCCTAAGTGAAGATCTTTCCTCAAACAATGCAATCATAGTTAACAGCCAAGATTGTTAGACTAGTTATGGTAACATCTAGAGAAGTATCTAATGTAACAGTGAGGGTAGAAGGATTGAAGTGATTCTTGACTCAAAGAATAATTAAAAAAAGGAAAGGAAATACTCATCAAAGTGAAATGCACAGAATTACCCATAAATAGCCATGCCTGTACAGCAGCAGTCAAATATGACCCTCTTATGAGGGAAATAATACCCCTCAAGGGCAACCACTGATTGCCTTTTCTAGCTCACTGTCAGAGGCCACACTGAGCTGTCTGAAAGGCCTCCTCTTTAATTCAAGGTATAAAAAACTAACTGAAACAGTCAGTGCAATCCACCAGAATAAACTGTCTCAGAAGATCAATCAGAAAGACTCATTCTGAGAACTATGACTAAAGAGGGCACATTTGAAAACTGAAAGAAGTGCAACTCTCCTGTTTTGTTACCCACCATGAAATTCAGCCAGGTAGTCATCCTCATTTTCCCTGGAAAATTCACTAGGGGGAAAAAAGTGGACTCACAAAAAGAGAATTGATTTTGTTCTTTGTCCTACTAATGGAAAAACCCCTTCATTCTTCAAAACTATTACCTCAGACAGGCAGGCTGAAAATCTTAAAAAAATAAAAATCTGATTTTTGTCTTTACCAAATTATTTTACACCAATATAGAGCCATGTTCTGTACTTGCAAACTTTGTTCTGACATTATGTCTTGCAACTTTAAGGAGAACCAGGTTTAACCACTACGGTGAAAATTTCCCTCCCACCTTGCAATTAAGTTGATCAATCATTTTCATTCCTCAATATTTAATGTAGTTCTTGTAGAATATACTAGCCTGAGAAGTTATTTAATAACACAGGAGGTTTTATTAATCATAGAACCATTAGGCTGGAAGGAATCTGAAGAGCTGATGTAGTCCAGCCTCCTTCTCCAAGCTGAGTGAGACCAGGCCAGATTGCCTGGGGATTGAAAATCTCCAGATGGGGCTTGAAAATCTCCAAAACTCCACACCTTCCCTGGCAAACCTGCTCCAATGACTAATTATCCCAGGGTTTTTTTCCATATACCTAATCCAAGCCATTCCTGCCTCCATCCACAAGCACTGTCTCCTTTTCCCACCACTATGCACCTCAGTTAAGACCCTGGCTTCATTTTGCTGGTAACTTCTTGTTTATCTGTTAATGGATGCAAAATTTGTATTTGCTCAGACTGCAAACAGAATAACTGTCAATGCCCATAAAGAGGGAAATTACATAGCCTTAAATTTTGCATTCTTACCCACTGATATTTCTAAATTATTTGTAAAACATGTTTATATTTCAGAAATAATTTTTCAAGATACAAAAAAAAAAGATGGGGAGAGACAGCAAAATAGTATTATTATAACATATGTAACTATATATTTATGCATGTTTATATATAATGTATTCTAATTTGTGATATATTAATAATCATATAAATATATTAAAATATTATTATTTCATTTCAGTGGCAGATCACAACTAAAGACTAAGAGTTAGACTCCTTTCAGTTTTCTGATCAAACATTCCTCCTGCTGATATCACCCTTCTTAGTTATACTAAAACACCAGGAGCTGTGAAGAAAGAAAATGCATCTTTAAATCTGGACAAAAAATCAGGAGCCCAGCAAAGCCTTGTCTTAAGTAATGTCCCTGTAATTAACAAGAGAAAAAGGCAGAAACTACATGAGAAATAGTAGAAATTGGCTTCTGAAAGGAACTTCCACAAACATTTTCAGTCAGTTATTGGAAAGGGTTCATCTCACAGCATCCAGTCTGGGAACATTCCATTTTCCATTACACCATAAAGAACATCTCCCTGTCATTGCTGCCCCTGGAGCAGCAGAGCATCTGAGAGGCAGCTTTGCCATCATCTTTTACTATTTATGTGTGCACTCATTCCCCTGGCCAATTTCTTTCAGTTTATTAATTCTTCCTCCATTAATATTTTCTGCTTGTGTTAATGAGAAAAAAGCATCCCTAAGCCTGCAGGTAAAACTGAGGGAAATTTTTAAAATGTCAGAGCTCTAATAAAGGCCTAGTTTTTTAGCAGACATTAAATAATTAAGAGGTTGCAGCAGCAGTTTCAAATGGCCCTTGTCAATGTTTGATAACTTATTTTCACACCAAAACCATAAATCTTGGACAACCTGCATTTCTAGGGATATTTTAGGATAGACTGCAAAGGCTGTTTTGAGGAAGACAAAGAAAATATGCCGCATTAATAAAGAAGAAAAAGGAAAATCCTTCTAGTTTTGAATTAGATTCTACAGGTATAGTTCATTTCCATTTCATGCGTCTTTCTCTACATTTGCCCACTATAAGGAAAGTCAAACTGCTTTGTTCGCATCAAACATGGAAATGTTTGCATCAAACATGAGGCTGGACAGGTGTTTTGGTTTATCACCCCATATTTTTTCAACTCTTTTCTGAGGTACTGCAGTCCAAAGCAGCCCAACTCCTGTGAAACTGGTGAATTGTAGCCTTGGTAAGGGAAAGACAGTGGATCATTTTGATAGGTCTCTGTAGCTCTGTGAGATAATAAGATGTGAGCCAGCAGAGGAGCAAGCACAGCGTTTACAGACACAGGAACACACGACTCTTCAAGAATAACAAACTGTAAGGTTCTTTGGGGAAATGAATCCTTTCCCATTCTGGTCTCTAAAAAAATTCTCAGTGTTCTGGTTTGTTTTCTCAATTCAGTGACAGGGAACAGCTTCTCCCTGGGTATAAACTTGTGCACATCGCCAAGATAATGGCACATCCCCTGAGCCACGGCATCCTCCGTGCCATGTCCTGTGTAACTGTGAGGTGACAGTTCTGCAGGAAGCCAGGAAAGCTCCTCCAAGGCCACAGACAGCAGCAGAGCATCCTTCTCATGGTGCTGTCTGCGCCCAGTGCTTCTCTGCCACTGGTCACCAATTCAGGTCAATGAGACCAGCCTTGCATTTTGGGAGTACATTGAATTACTAACAGTACACTGGCACTCCCAGAGACCCAACAGCAATTTTAAAGAAACAAAAGAAAGCATAATTATGTCACCTAGTTTAAATTAGTAGCTTTATGGCACTAGAAATGGGAAAAAGACTTTTCAGAAGCTCCTCATATTTTGTTCACAAAATAGGACTTTCCTTGAGCTTTTGAGAATTTTGAATTCAAAGTGTCCAGCCTTCCATCAACTTTACACTAAACCACAATTAGAGGAGGAAGAGATTCAAGTGTTTTCGTTCCTAAGCCACAGATCATACTTTTAGGTGTGCAAAATAGACCAACGATCCATCCAAATTTTAATCAGATTTTCAGTTATTCTTAAATAAGATTTGTTTGTATTGAAAACCAGCTATAACTATGAAATAACTTCTGTTTTTCAGTCTTTTTAGCCAAAGAGAACCAAATAATTTTTGCAGTAATCTTAAAAAAATGCGATAAAGAAAGAATCACAACAGAGCAAAGCCTTTCTGGCTTTTTTGTTTGCTTCTCCCTAAGAACATGGTTAAAGATTCCTCAGCAAATGATGGTCAAGCCTCAGTTCAGGCAGAACTCAGGTAGGAAGATACAAGCTCTGGAAACTGAAGTTGCATGCTAAGAACCACCATCAACTGCTCATTCTTCCTTTTACCCTCAAGCAAGCCCAAAAAAATCAAGGTCAGACTCTCAGCACCAAATATTCAGCCAGTGAGAGTCAACAATTTCCTACCTGAACACAGGCACACTGCCTACCATGGCTGATGGCATCACTCCAAAGCTTAGGAAATCCTGAAACTTCAAATCAAGCTTTAAAAAAAAAGTGAGAAAACAACATCGTTGCCTCCAAGCTTGTTAAATTATTTTGTGCCCTTGAAGTCCTTTAAATTGAAGTGTTCTCAATGGAAAAGAAACCCCAGTGGACTACTAGTAGTTATCAGAAGAGTACAAGTTGTACACTACCCAAAAACACAAGGCATTCTTGTGCTAAAGAAAATTGCTGCCGCAATGAGATTGAAACATGCACAATTTACCATGAAGAACTTCTAGAAAAATTAATTGCTAATTTCTCCTCTGAGCTAAAGCAGGTTTCATGGGGCTCCAAAGTTGTACATAGATCTGTACAGCATCAAGTGCAGAATTAGCTCTGTAACTGAAAGACAAGCAAGTAATTTCAAACAAAGCAGGTCCATATCCCTGCTCTCTATAAGCACAAAACAAGTTTTAGTAGAAGAAACAAATATATTTCCAACAGGAAAAAATGCCTTTCTGATATCAAACAATATATTATAGTCTCTCTCATTGTCTCATAATTTTTTACTCATAAAAATGAGACAACATGAATCAAATACCTTATTTTAGAAGGAAAGAAAAGAAAAAAAAAGTGTTATATTATTTCCAGATATGTGCATCACTAAAGGGCTTATCAGAATTTCTTCAGGGCAAAACTGACAGTGAAGGCAGACCCCACAGCAAATAACAAAAAATAAATCTCAAAACAGAACTAAGTTTAGGTGGCAATTATGGTTAAAGGACAAAACAAGGAGGCTGGAGACAATGGAAAATAAATGATAAGTGCTCTGCAGACTTAGCACAGAGTAATTCAAGGGAACAGCACAAGATATCACTGTTAGAAATCAGAAATAATAAATGTATGCAAAAAGATAATGAGAAATACATTAGAAGCATAATATACTAGAAACAATTGAAAGACTTGTCTTTGTAGTCTTGTGCATGTAGCCTCAGTGAAAGAAGTGTACTCACTGAAATGTCTGAAACAACAAACACATTTCTGATCAAAAGACTGTGATGCGTAAAATCCCTGCAGACAAGGTGTAGGGCACTTGAACTGCAGTAAGAAACACAAACACCAAATCTACAACACTGCTTAAATATTGGTCTTCCCACATATAAAGGAAAGTGATGGGTATTCACAAGTTACTGGGGGTTTAGTCAGAGGGAATACCCCATTAGAAAAAGAATTGCACAAACCCTTTCCTTTAAGAAAATGACTTCATTGTCAGCATTACAGTAAAAACAAACCACAAAATAATAAAATTAGTGTGACTGGGAGACTGCCACTCTTCTGCCCCTTTACAGCTGCAATTCAAGATATGGAACTGAAGGGACTGAGGGCACTGCTGTGAAAGTCTCCCAGCTCCAGAAATTATTGCTCCCTCTGTCTGAAAGAACATGACCCAAAGCCCAGAAACAAGCAGACACATTTTGGTATAATACAGTCCTACTAACCAATATATCATGCTGCCTCCTAAAGCCCAATGTCATTTCCAAGCTAAATTGATTCATTACCAAGTTTAGAGCTTAATTCAAGCATTTAGCCATCCTGACATGTGCTTTCCACTACATTTACAGAGAGAAGGTGCATCTCCTTCAACCTTATTTTGCTAGAAAGCAGTTTTCTTGGCCAGTTTCTGAACTGTCCCATCATACAGTACTGCTTCTGTTCAAGCCAGCTCTGGCCCTGCAACCATGATCTCTGAGCACATTACCCTGCCCATACCAAGGAACTCCAGACTAACTCTGCATTTCCCAAACTCACCTGAGCACTGCACATGCTCCAGTTTCCCTCCATCTGATCTGGCTGACCTGAGAAGGTCTTACCAGCACAACAGCAGCACTAACTACCTGAGCATGTTTACCATTTTCTCTGCCATATCACTGCTGAAACATAATTATATTGCAGCTGATTAATATACTCATGTGCTGCTTTTTACTCACTGAGAGCAGAAATTCTTGCAATTAGGCCCTAACCCCATGACCTCGTAATTTCATCCTGTTTTAGTTCATTGCAAATTCACTCAGCTGGTTTCACCCATCTTTGAATGAAATTATGTTTTCCAGCTTTAAGGCATCAAGAAATTCACCTACTCTTTACAACAGGGTGAAAATGAAAATAGATGCATAAGACTGATGCTTACACCATTCTGGAGTCTCTCAGACCACTCATTAAACTTTGCATCATTGCATTGAATTTTTCATCACTTCACAATTTATCTGCTCCGTTGCTACGTGCTACCTTTTCCACCTGAACAGCACTTCACATGGCACAACACCAAACAATTCCTGAAAACCTTCTAAGCAAGACCTGCTGCAATCTCATTGCTTATGAGAGCCAAGATGAACAAGGTTACTGGGCTGATCTACCACAATTTCTTACTCAGCTTGTTGTTGTTCCTTTACTATATTCCTTATGGTTTTACTTATCTTTTCAGTTGATAAGTTCACAATCCCTTCCATACTGTTAATTCAGGCTCATGGGAACACAGTTGTGCTTTCAGGCCTTGTTTTGGGATTGTTGTTTTTTAATATGTATGTTCTGTACAGTATTCTGCCATTTTTCATTTTACTGTCCAGTTTCAGTGGACTAAGTACAAGATCCTCACTGGCAGTAATGTCACATGCCTGTTTTTCCACTGGTACAGAGTGCAGCGTAAACCTGTTGGGCATAACCACTTTGAAGTTATGTTATAAAGTTCTTTCATAAAGCTTTTTTTCTCCAAAGATAGTTCTAGAAGTTGTCATTTATGGAACTGGGAGATGTTTTCAGCTGATTGTTGAGGATTGCTTTCTTAGCTGAGAGATCATTCTTAACTTTGTTGAAATGCCACATTTTGTCTTGCACAAACACAAGGCAAGCTTGTGGGAAAAGTTTCTGATGCACAGGAAAGATTTTCACTTTCCCTCGCACATACAGAGGTAGAGATAAATACAGAAAGAAAAATTTTAAAAAGCATAGATTTGATTCAATGACAGTAACTCCCTATAGTTTTAGTTTACTACAGTTCACTGGCAGTTGGCAATAGGACAAGGGGGCACGGGCTCAAGCTCTGCCAGGGCAAATTTAAGTTGGAGATCAGAAAAAAATTCTTTCCAGAGAGAGTGCTCAGGCATTGGAATGGGCTGCCCAGAGAGGGGGTGGATTCCCCATCCCCGGAGGTTTTTAAACTGAGATTGGCCGTGGCACTGAGTGCCATGATCTGGTAAAGGGACTGGAGTTGGACCAAGGGTTGGACCTGATGACCTCAGAAGTCTTTCCTAACCCAATCCATTCTATGCTTCTATGATTGCAGAGCAATGGATATGATAAAATTTTTCACCTACAGCTCGCAGCCATTTTTCTCACATGGTTTATTTCCTTATGATATAAAGCCTGTAATTTGCTTTAGAGTCAGAATCCAATTACTCTCTAATTAAGAAAATTCATGTTCTTTGTTTAACTGGAAGGGATCCAGACTCAAATAGTTAAATGTTCTTTTTTGTCACCATTGACAACAACAAAAAAGAGTTCTTTATGTTTTCAGGAAATAGCACCAATTATTTCTTCTAGATTTAATTCCTGGAAGGTGACTCATCTCAGACCTGGATAGACTGAGTATCAAGGACAGTTTTACAACATTGTACTAATCTCAAACTATAGTCTCTATACATCATAAATATTACAATTCACATATCTAAGAGTTGCACTTTTTAAAACAAAGTGTTGCAGAGGGATCCTTGGACATCACATGAAAGCCAGACTTGCCAATGTCTGCAGAAATTTAACTTGATCTCAGTGTGGGCTGGGAATTATGCCTGGATATTAAAATTCTGATCTCCATATGCACACTGGAAAACAGATATATTGTGTCATTTGCACGTCAAAGTTCATGTATGCTTTTGAAATTCTGAGTCTTAACTACTGCTTGTTGAGAATGTAAAATTTATTTCTAAAGTTTGTTTCCACCTCCACGGAGTGGGACTTGAGAATATCTGTTACACTTTTTTTTTTAAAAAGCTTTAAAGCAAGGACTCCTCCCTTCCCCAGTCTTTTAGTAGCCATGATAGCTTTGACTTCAATTTCCTTATAGAGGGTTCACAGATTATTTAGGGATCAATGTCTTCTAAAACTATGCCATAATCTTTCACAATTTCTGTTTTATGCTGAAAGGGGGTGGGAGGGAAGAAATTCAGCATATAAGGGGGGCAGGGGGGAGGAAATCACCATTCAAAATTCAGAACAGCTAAATAGGTCATTCAAGTCTTATAATAATCTCTGGTATCCAGGAGCAGGTGATGACATTGGTAGTCAGGAACAGAAACTAAGAATACAGAATGCTGACATTTTTTACAGAGCTTATAGATCTCAAACACTGGATTCTCTCTAGCACACATGATGCTCTATGAGGTAACCCTGAAATGCATTATCAAGTGTATGAAGGCAAAAATATATATGAGAATATGCAGAACAGTTCTACAGTCTGAAAATATCTGCATTTTAAGCCAGTCAAATACAGTGGCTTAAATACTGCTTAGAATCCTTTAAATAGTACTGAAGGTAATGACTAGTCATAGAATCTTAGAATTGATTGGGTTGGAAAAGACGTCCAAGATCATCAAGTCCAACCCTTGGTCCAACTCCAGTCCCTTTACCAGATCATGGCATTCAGTGCCATGTCCAATCTCAGCTTAAAAACCTCCAGGGATGGTGAATCCACCCCCTCTTTGGGCAGCCCATTCCAATGCCTGATTACTCTCTCTCTGGAAAGAATTTGTTTCTGATCTCCAACTTCAATTTCTCCTGGCAGAACTTGAGCCTGTGCCCCCTTGTCCTATTGCTGAGTGCCTGGGAGAAGAGATCAACACCCACCTGGCTAGAACTGCCCTTCAGGTAGTTACAGACAGTGATGAGGTCACCTTGAAGCCTCCTCTTCTCCAGACGAAACACTCCCAGCTCCCTCAGCCTCTCCCCATAGGACTTGTGCCTTCTCCAGCCTTGTTGCTCTTCTCTGGACTCGCTCCAGCCCCTCAATCTCTTTCCTGAACTGAGGGGCCCAGAACTGAACACAACACTCAAGGTGTGGCCTCACCAATGCAGAGTACAGAGGAAGGGTCACTGCTCTGGGCCAACTGGCCACGCTATTTTTGATAAAGGCCAGGATCCCATTGACCTTCTTGGCCATCTGGGCACACTGTTGGCTCATGCTGAGCTTCCTGTCAATCAGTCCCCCCCAGGTCCCTTTCTGCCTGGCTGCTCTCCAGCCACTCTGTGCCCAGCCTGTAGCGCTGCAGGGGGGTGTTGTGGCCAAAGTGCAGGACCCGGCACTTGGCCTTGTTGAACTTCATCACATTGGAATCAGCCCATCTCTCAAGTCTATCCACAGTCATCTCACTGTGGCAATAACCCTTTCTCTAATCTCACTTTGTATTGGCCAGCACTGGCTAACGAGTCATGGGCCCTTCAGTTCACCAGCCCAGGAATTCATTTAAAACCTTCTTCTATTCCAGTCTGCAGAAGGTAACTGGTAAGTTGATTCCATTGCCAGCTTTGCCCTGCTCATAGAAGTATGGCAGCTCCCTGGGACCTCATCCAAAGCCAAAAAAAGGTTGGTTATCGTCTGTCTATTGATTGGTTGTGGATACAGGATGGAACTTTCCTCAGCGGATTCCCAAAATACTTACTAAGCCACCTACTTTTTTCACCCCAAACAGATTCATACCCAAGGCCTGAGTTCCAGTTCCTCCACCTTTCCTGTACCCAGACTCCTGTACAGATCCAAGTGTTCAGATGTTGCCTCAAGCATTTTCCAAGTCCACCAAACCCACAGCAGGATTCCATGGGCTGCAATGAACATACCAGTTCTCACCTCCTCTTCCAGGACTGCATTTATGGCACTATCATATAACAGTCTCTCCAAGTTATTTAGGAAAGGATGTACAGCATAGAAGAAGTAATTTGTTTCCTTTCAACCCCTTGCTTATTCAGCTCTCTTCTGCAGATTTTATGTCCCCTACCTTTGCAAACTGAGATGGGAAGCAAAAATCTCAGTTTGGAGCTACTAAATCACATGTGGCCAAGAACTGTGAGATTCATAGTATTATAGACACTCAAAAATTATCAGAAAAATGGATATATTGACAGTTACCTCCAGTATCATTATGTCAAGTCATTCACATGGAAATTAGAATTCAAGAAGAGACAAACATGAGAAACATTTTCCTGAAAATTCTTGCTAATCTTCTGGATACAATAAAAAGTGATAAAATTTTATAACAAAAGATAATGGCAAACAGTGGATAACACCAACAAAACAGGAGGCTGCAAAATTATAACCATTTAAACACTACTGAAAGTTTCCCAGTTTTCGAGGACTGAAAGCAAAAATAAAGCCTACTAAAAACCAGACTTCCATTAACACTCTCCTGAAAACATTACACAAGGTGTACCAGTTGAAATAAACATTATTCTTTTTCAAGGTTCAGAGAATAGCAAGATGAGTGAGGACATAAAAAGACCTCTTGAAGTCAGGAGGAATGCCCCTTGGCATATAAGCTCTGTAAGAGCAGGTGGAAATGAGATGGAGAGCACTGCTATATCTACTTTTCTGTAAATCTCCTTTTCTTATCCCAAACAAGGCACATGGGAAGCAGGACTGCACTCTCCCTATCCACTTTCAGAGCAATTCTGTGCTTGACAGCAGCAGCAGTGATCATGTTTAAGGTTCCAGGGTTTAGAAAGAAAGAAAGAAAGAAAGAAAAAAGAAGGCATGTTTTCTTAAGCACAGTTTTCCATGACTCTCATATACAGGGACAAGGAAAAGGGCCTAACATAATTAATATTATTGCATTTCAAGACTGCTGTGTTATCACCACTCCTGCAGTGAGAGTTCTGAAACTTCTTTTTGCCCAAAGGCTTTACTAGAGCTAGAAAGAAGCGAGCACGGCAGGAATCTGGC
This sequence comes from Pithys albifrons albifrons, assembly GCF_047495875.1. Classification (NCBI taxonomy): domain Eukaryota; kingdom Metazoa; phylum Chordata; class Aves; order Passeriformes; family Thamnophilidae; genus Pithys; species Pithys albifrons. Next base: position 58,988,499 of record NC_092463.1, on the reverse strand, counting down.
CAATAGCCAGGAGGCCAAAATTGCTGTCTCAGTTCCAAATCCTTGCATTTTGGTTTTGCTTGCCGCAATGCTGTAAAATCTGCTTTAGCTGCGAGGTAACTTTCAGCAAAGTGGGAACTTTTACTCGAGAACCACGAGAGGGCAGCACAACAAGCCATAAAACCTGTTTAATTATCAGCAACCCTGATCTTGCACATTTATATAATTAATAAAGCAATTGAGCCGGACTGTTTCTGTTTCAGGCAGCACTACAGAGATTACAAATGGATCTCTGCTCAGTGACTGTTCTATTCCTCTAAAGCTGAGCAGCCAGTGTTTAGTCTGATCATTTCAAACAGCTGTTTAATGCTGTGCTGGAACAGACACAACATAAATCAATATTTAAAAAGGTGATCAGTGCCCACAGGTATCCAATTTCAAGGTAATTTTAATCACATTTAGGAACACATATCTCACTGGCTGGCTCATTCAGCTTGTTCTCCATTATGCCTGCCCTGTTTTTTCCCTCCCACACCACCATTCAACCCCTCTGCCTGCCCCAGTGTCCTGCCTGGCATCCTGCACTCCCCCCTTCCCATGCAGAACTGCCTCCCAAGACAGGCTTCCCTGCCTGACAACTCCCATGGAGGTAGGAAGAGAATGTCCTAATGAGAGAGAGAAAATATGAGTTTCTAGGTCCTTTGGCAAGATCAGAACAACTCCAGCATCCCAAAGAGAACAAGGACCGGTATTTTCTGATACCAATCTGGCCAAGACTCTGGCTCGAGGTTCCAGCCATCAAGTAGCTTTACTTTCCTGCAATAAGAAAGCTTTCCAACCGCTGACACCTTGGCAGACAGAGGAGTGTTTATGTGACAGGCTGAGCAGTCCATACATCCCCCCACAGCACCAGGTAGGACTGTGCATGCCCTGACACAGAAGGCTTCTCCTGTCTCTTAGACCCTCCCAGATAGTTTTTGTGCCCTCAGGTAACAGAATGCTTCTAGTCACTGCAGTTACATCCCTTAGAGTAGAATGGTGTCTCACCTCCCTGCTTCTTATCAGGAAGAACATTTCTAGGTTTTTCCCGTGTATTGAAGGCATGAAAAGATACTGTGGCACAGCACAAACTGCTTTGTGCACTTCTCTAGTCAGCCTTCAATGATCACCAAGGAAACAACATCAAATCCAGAACCCTTTAATGAAATACCTTAAATAACACACTTCCAAATAAACTTTCTAAACATATATTTGTCTGAACCACAATGCTGCCTGTGCATTTCTCCCCAAAATGTGTTAAGCCCTCAGCCAGCAAAAAAGTTTCCAATACCCTGAATTAAATGAAACTGGTCTTCTGACTGCTATCACATTCTAGGGTGGGGATTTTTAGCTTTGGTTTGTTTTTTTGTTGTTGTTGTTGTTTATTTGGTTGGTTTTAATTCAGGATCATTAAGGTGATGAGATATTTATTTTTCAGTATCTCCTATAATTTTCGGCTATTGTTTAATAAAATGACCACATGCCAATTCCAGGTCAAGTCCTCTAGAAATATGAGCAAAACTGAATTGTGGTAATCAGAACTGGGATGCTGGAGTCTGAGAACTTCTACCAGAGAAACAGAGAGACCTTGGCTCTTGGTCTTACTAATGCCAGAAAAATGTCTGGAGAGATGAGAGAGATAATTGTTTCTTCCACCAGAGGAATAACCCTAAACTCTGACTTGTCACACACACTTCAGGCTCTGTCACGAGCAAAGGGGGCACCAGGGTCATAGTTGTCTTCCCCTCCCTAGAATTTTGCTCACCTGACACAGCTTGGTTTGTTTTAGAAGCAAGAACAGTGGCATTCCCACAGCACAGTTAGTGAGCACAGAGAATCATATGCACGAAACAGGCAGAATGGGAGAGAAAGAAAAGAGCTGTATCCTCTCCTGAGAACAGTAAATGGAGATCCTGCTGACCACACTGTTGATTTGTTTCAACAGTGTTATCCAAAATAAATGAAAATTAAGACTTCAGCTTAAGCCTGAACCTGCCAAATTTGTACCTACTTTAAGAATAAATTCTCTAGTTTAAATTATTATAATTGTCTTTTAAAAATAAACCTTAATCAAGAATGTAGCCAAATACAGTACTTGTTTTCTTATTTCATCATTCTGCTAATACAACCTAACAAATAATATTGGGGTTTCATATAAGCTGTATACGGGGCTGATACTTGAAAAGATTTTTCTTTAGGCTTCAGATCTGGTTCATCATTAAAGCTCTGCAATACTGATTCCTGCAGTAGTTGCATGAATTTTCTTTCCAAATTTGTGATCTGATCATAATCAAACTCCTGCAGCTCAGAGTGCAATTCCATCACCCCATATTCTGCACAATAATGGCTCCATGCCTGAGAATAAAGGGACCATAAGACTGCTGGGAAAAAAATAATTAAAAAAATATGAAGAATTGTTTAGAATCCCTAAAGGCAGTTAATATTTTAGTTAGAGTTGGTCAGACGAAATGTTTAAATTACAGCTGAACATGGCTGTGCCTGTATTCATTCTTTTCAACCTATTTTTCTTAAGCAGTTTGACCTAAAATTAGTGCACTTGCAAAAAGAATATGGGTCAGACATCTCCAGCCTAAGACTTTATTTAGAAGGCCAAATAAGATGGGCTTTTCATCCGTTCTCCAAGTGTGCTGAATGGTTCTGCATCCACTTCATTGTGTTATCAGTTCAGGCTCTCAGCAAGATTCAGATAAGGCTTATGTTACATATCATAGCTGTAGTTTGAAAACAATTAGCAGCTTGTTGTTTCCCATGTGCTAATAAGGCTCAGTCCTGCCACACTTACTGTTTTAGAAGAAATGGACATTTTTTTCTGAAGTGCTTCCTAAAATCCATCATAGACAAAATCTCCCCCAGCTTCTTAACATGGTTACAGAACACAACAGAAATACTGAAGTGTCTGAAACATTGTCTGTTGTTTGTTTTTTTTTTCTAGTTTTAACAAGATATGAACATGATGGATCATTTAAACAATCTACCTAGAAAATAAATGCAAAAAATCCTCACACAAGCCACTAATGGCAGCCTCTGCCCTTTGGACTCCAGTTGTTCTTTACTACTTGGGTCTTGCAGTATTATTTACATAAAAGCTTTTTTTAAAACATAAATATTCTTATTGATAGAATCTGTGGACATTTGTAGTAAACACTGACAAAAAAGAAACCAGAAGGGCTCCTAGCTCAGAAATTGCCAGGTTTTCCACTCCACAAATTATATGTGTGAAGCTTAGTATCTCAGCCTTCCCTCAAGCACTTACTTTTGGGAAGCCAAAACACTCCAATGCATTCAAATTGGATTGATTTCTCAAGTGAATACTTAGATATATTTATTTGTTTTTCTTTTTGGTTATCTCTCTGGTGTTATCAACAGCATGACGACAATGCCATACAGACCCAAGAATTGCTCTTGTACCAATAAGGAAGCCCTAGCTAATTACATATTAGTGGAATGTATAACTTTATATATTGCCCATCAGGTATTTTTCTTCCTTTTTCAACTCTTCTCTTATATGACTAATCTATTTTAAATCCATTACAATGCTTTCTTGTTGAAAAACTCTAGTCATACTCAGAAAGCTTAAAATAATAAAGTAGTGCTCAAGGGCTGTCACAGAATCAAAACTACTACTGATTCACACACAGAGAATCTATTCCTAGTAAAAAAATATATTTTTTTTTCACTGGAAAATTAAAACAGTCAGAAACTATGTTATATGTTAAAGTGAAAGAATGACAGAGGAAAAAATAAGAAAAGAGCATTTCTGACAAACGTATCATTTTTAACCTTGGCTAAGTCTTGAGCAGAATCTTAATGCACATTTCCTAAGATACCACTGGAGTTATCAAATGATCTTATATAAGGAGCCAAAATCACACTCTGGCTTTCCAAGAGCAAACAGATTAAGGTTGCAAGAATCTCATCACTAAAAAGCATAAGAAAATGCAGCTGGTTTATATGTTTAGAAATGTGACAAAAATGAGCCATGAATGAATTTATATCATGAGAGACAAAAGCAAGAAGAAAGATAACAATGTCAACATAAGCACCTGTATTGTTCCCTGCATTGTTCTGTGTTCATTAAACACTTTTCAGAATCATTAGTTTCTGCTGCTGTTGACTGCAAGCAGTATTTCCACAAGACTTAGAAAGACTAACAGCTTGTGTGGCTATTTGAAAATGTGGGATGTATGTCCTTTGGTCCAAGTAATGGAAACTTGTATCTCAAAAGCTTTCTAAAATCCTTTGCTACTAAATCCATAGCCAGTGCATTCCAGCACTTTCTTTATTCTACTGAGGGTCAAGTATTCTGCTTGCATATGGGTGCATATACAAATTCCTCATTAATGATTAAGGCTTTAGCTGACACTAATTAGTTTCAACTATCTAGCCATGTGCTCAGCAGGCCTGACCTACTTCACAGTTGTGCATCATTAGTGCTGGGAATTTAAAACAATATCAGTAAAAATTATACTGACCAATAGTGACCAACCAGGCAACGCAGTTACCACTAAAGCCAACGAGGGTCTCCCCACGGACTTTAAAAAGATAAACAGTAAACCCCAAAGGTACAGAGAGAGGCAATGCAATGACAAAAGTCACCTCCCACTGCAGTAAGCAACAAAAACAACAAAAGGGGAAAACAAAACTCCAGTTAATTGACTTAGCACAGGCCTCTGCAGCTCTGCCGTGAAACACCAACCCCACGCAGGGACCACAGAGTGGAGCACACTCAGAAGCAATTTGCAAACTGTACTTCAAGGGCATCTGTTTAGTCAGTCACTGGGGAGCAGAAGTATAGCTCAGGTTAAATTTGGGCCTGTGCAGAGAAACATCTGGACAAAAAAGGGGAGAGCAAGAGTGCTCAGTCAGGACAGGCTGTGTGCAAGACGAACCTGACACAGGCACATACTCAGTGTGATGGCACTGAAGGGCCCAACAACTCTACATTCAGTTCTACCACAAAGAATGTTAATTAAGACATAGGTTTAAGCATCCCTGACATGCCTTGAGTCATACTTGCACTACAAAACAGCTTTCATAAGCACAAGCTATTTTCCTCAGTAACATATCTGTTTAACAAGACCTAAAACATGTAACCACAACCACGAATGTAAAAAATCTACCTTGACATCTTTAAGAATACATAGCTAAAGCTAGTCTGCAACTGGAATAGTTTACAGGTAAGACCTCTCTTTTATATCAGACATCTTTTTCCCCACTAGAAGGTTCGATACATCTATCAGGACTGAGTCAGATTTATTACTCATGGTGGATGAGTTGCACACATAAAATAACCAAGTTTTCCAATAGCACTTTGATAGATGCCGAAGTTCTCTGAAAGATCTAAACTACCTTCTTTTAACCTTAAACAAAGGTTTCAATAATGTATTAGATGCTTTTGCAGGGGAAAAAAAGCCAAACCAAAATAACAACAACAAAACAAGCAAAACCCCCCAGTACACACACACACACATCCCCAAACAAACCAATCAACAAACCACCAGACCACAAGGAGAAGAAAAAGAGCATTTACTGCTGGAAGGAAAACAACCAGAATGTGTCACAGTCCTTCTAGTTGAAGTGATTAGAAACAGCAAAGTAAGAGCTCCCTTGAGACAGGAGTGGTAACAATGGCTTGGGCACAATAGTTAACAGTCCAAGGGAAATAGCCACAGAGTACCAAAAAATAGCAATAAAGCAGACTCTTACTTTCCTAGGGTGCCACTAAGGCATTAACAGAGCCCTGTGAATCTATTGTCCACTGTGTCTTCACTCACAGGAACACCTACACTTTGATGAACCAGCTCCTTGCTCATGTTGAAGATCTTCCATTGGAGTATGTGCCAGATTTCTGCACTCACTCCAGCAGGAGTAGAGCAACCTCCCTTGAGAGAGGTCTTGACCATTAAGTGCTCCCTGAAGACACTCCCATTTCCAATCATAATGAAATTACAGGATTCTACAGCAACTTGAGCCCTCTCAGGGGCTTGCTATGGCTTGGATTCTGCCCAATGGACCCGCTAATAAGCTAATTCCAGAAAGGTGGAGAAAGAGCACAAGACTGCTTTGCTAAGGCCATTTTTAAAAAAATGCAGAGCACATGCAGATCTGTCTGATTCTTTCTATAGAGTCATGCCACAGTATATTTTTATTTTCCTAGGCTGTACACATAGACCACCACAGAATTCCAGGAGTATGGAATTAATAATTCTTCTCTGACAGTCTGGGCAACACCTAGAATTCAGCCTAGAAGCATAATGGCAACTGTTAAATCTAGAGTGCAGAATACTGCTTGAGAACTGGATAGATAAAACCACTACTTTACACATAAAAATTGCTGTAGTATGTGAAGAGAAAATGTTCCTTCCTCTGACATTCTTTTCTAAATTGAAATGTAAACTATTTAAAATGGGAAGCATTACTATTGCTCAAAGAGACATAACATTCAGTAACACAGAACCTACACATAATGTTCACATCTATGTGAAAAATACAGTTTTCTGGATAAATAATTTTGTAATTTCCTTCACAACTGCTATAACATTTTTAATCCAATGGGAATATAAACTTGAAGGAGTAAGATATAATTAGCACAAACATTTCCCAGAAGTATGAATTAATAATATTAAAAAAACATTTACTTACATTGCACCTTACCCCTCATGAGAAGTAATTCCTTTAGTGTATCTTTCTAACAAAAGGTGTGGGATCAAAATCAAAGTTAACCAAGTAACAACTCACCAAATTACCACATCATCACATGGCAGACTAGACGTAAATTGATTTGAATTTGTAATTTCCTGTTACCCCAAAAATGCGTATTCATATCCTCACACAATGAATGTAGCAGAGTTTATAGCTGGAGAGTCAACCTAAAACTGTTGATTACAGAAACAAACACTCCTGAAGTCAGTTCAGGACAAAATCTTCCAGTTAAGAAGTTTGTACTGTGTTTACAGTGTGGCTTCATGAATTCTTCAGCAAGAACAGCATATAAAGCATTTTCTGTTAATCTCACCTCTCACTCACACAACCCAGTCAATCCCATCACTTGCACTGCTACAGCTGTTCCTTTCATTGGGGAACAAATTGATGTGGGTTAACAACAATGCTGTAAAAGACAGCTTGGTCATTTGTTTTGTTGGGGTTTTTGTTTTTTTGTTTTGTTTTGTTTTTACTTTTAATGGAATGATTTCCCTAATTTGTCTTTCCACAAGTGAGGAGGATGAGTGGGCCAGAGCAAAGAACTAGGGGTGGGAAGAAACAGCGTGGCTAGGGCTCAACTTGCACTCTCTGCTTGTGAAACTGTTTCTAGTGAATATGTATAACTTCTTCATATCATGGAACAGATCATTGCAACTAAGAGATTAGGTATTCTCTGTATTTTCTCTTTATTATCCTTTGCAAATGGAATTTATTTAGTTTCATTTAATTTGCATAAATTACCTAGAAAAAGTATAAATTACTTAGAAAAGACCAGATCCTCAGTAGGGATATAATAAATTGCAATCAGCTTTTGTCTGGCATTTCTGGAATCAGTGATTTGTAGCTACTGAGAATCTTCTCTGAGAAGACAAAAGGTGTTGACACTAAACGACACAAAACCATTATCATGGAATCACAGTTTGTATTAGTACAGAGGAAGATATCTGATTTCTTGAATTCTTCATACATTTAACTGAACTATCTTCTCATTCAAACAAAGTTAGCATTACAGGAGATGTCCAGGAAAAATTTGCAGCTCGCTTTTTAACTTTGGTGCAATATGAAATTCATTAGCAAATGAAGGCATTGCAGACTGCATGGGAAGTGGAACAGATGGTCAGTCTGCAGGACCACAGGAAGGCATGACACACTCAAAGGGCTCATCTGTAAAAGTCACTTAGAAAAGTATCCCGGTGGCTGGAAACTAATAGGCCAGTGAGAATTTCTTCTCCTGATAAAATGCTGTTACCTCTATGTCCTTGTCTAGTTTGCTTTTTGCGGATGGATTTCTGTGAAAGTCAGACTGACCATAATAGAACAGTCATAACAAGGCACGACTGGCTGTTCTGGGCAAGGGATAGTAAATATAGTGCTCCTGTGAGTCATTTTCCCCAGAAGTGATATGTGGAGCTCAACTAAGTTCTTTCTCTGTCATTATTCTGGTAAAGAGGCACACGTTGCTAACCTGGGAATGCAGGGAAAGGCGGGGAGCAGAACACTGTCCACAGCAGCTCCCATTGCCACGGGAAACCAAGGAATACATTCAAGTCGGGTTTGCCTGCTTGTCAGTTAAATATATTAGCATTTTCTCTGTAACTTGACAATATTTGAGCTGAGATCACTGACATAAAAACACAGATCTGGAGCCTCTTTATGACTTCTTATGCAGACATCCCTTGCCAAAGTTAGAAAATATGACCATGTAACAGACAGGAACCAGGACAGCACATACTGGGATAGAAAAACTAGTGGTATTAGGAATGGCAAAGTGGAGTTCTTTGCAGTTTAACAAAATTTGTATTACCAGCTTTCTCGGACCACAGATCAACTAAAACAAAACAAAACAAAACATATACAGCTCAGTGGGTAAGACGTAACTCAGAGAAAAGCAATTAAGATTGATACCCTGAAAAACCCAAGAATAAGTTCATTAGCCAAGAAACACTATAGCAACATCTCCACTACAAGGGTCTTCCACAGAGGACCAGCTTGCACCCCAGATCGCAGTTTGGGGGCTGACACAGAATGCAGTTAAAACACCTGAACTTTTCCAAAAATAGGGTTCTCAACTTTTTTCCAAATTGCAGAATGGCTCAGCTATCTCTAAATGCCACCAAATCAAATCCAGTGAAACTTCGAGAGAGACACTGAGACAGTAACCTTCACCACCACTTCCTGACTGTGTTTGGCTTTTCTTTTTTCCTCTTAACAAGGCTTAATCTCACTGTCTGGCTGAACACTAATCCGCTGTCACCAGGTCCCAAACTAATGCTTGCTGCATTAATACACTGCAAATCCTCAAGGTATAAATTACACACAATTCAGTATAAAAGGAAGCATAGGGCTTTCTTCTCACTACAGCTATTACTGCCAGGAAGGCAAGTAGAATACAGGTAAGCTTTCATCAGATCCTGATCTAGAAATCTTTTTTCAAATTACAAGCTCTTTCTGTAATTCATTGCTATTGAAAAATACATTATCCTTTGCTCTTTCTCTCCCTTGCTTCTTTTTCTTGCTCCTTAAAGGCAGGACATATTCTCCATACAGAAACTTAGATTAAAATATTTCATTGAAGAAAATGGTATGGCACTCTGCTATGATTATTCTGCAAAGATTGCCAACAGCCATTTCAGTTATTTAGGAAAAATCAAACTCCTTTAACCATAAACATAAGGATAGATCTATTTAATGTCCCTGTTCTCATTGATGTTTTCAAAAGCTTGTTATTACAGAACCACTTGAGGATAATGCAAAGACAATTTCTCCTTGTTTCTATAAACATTCCCTGTTGAAAATAACTATACGTGTTTCTCCGGTATAGATACATTTTTTGCTTTATATGCAGGATGAAGACAATTAACTGTTACGTGCTGTTGATTTGCTGGAAAGCAATTTGTTGCAACAGCTGCCAGCTCACCAATATTACCATAGCAGTGGAAAGAGAAGAATGTGAGTTCTGTATTACAGTGAATGCCACGTGGTGCTCAGGATACTGCTTCACAAGGGTGAGACTCCTAACTTTAATTTCTGGCACCAGTATTAAATATTCCAAGAGATGTACAAATAATCTGTTACTCCAGTCCATAACAAGTACATAGGCAGGATGAGCCTCATGAAAGAACAGGTTGAGTAATGGCTGTGCTTTTTGACAGGAAAGTAGATACACAGCCAATCTGAAGAAAGGTGAAAAGATACTAGTAAAATTCAGTTATTCAACTGGCTGCACATACTATGTTTATACTGTGTAATTAGAGTTAAAAGTATTACAACCTGCATCTCTGCAGGTAGTTGCAATTCGTAGTTCAATTCATAGACACCATAAAGCAGCCATTACTTTGCAGATTTCTACATTTTCAAATAATTTGAAGAATCAAACACTTGCTCTGAAAGACTGTCTGATGATGGTATGACACAAATTGGCCATATGAGTCCTCCTGAAAGGGGAAATTGAAGGATCAAAGTGAAATTAGAGTGAGATCAAAAAGCTTTTGATCCCAGTGGAATTTTCACATTTTACAAAAATTTGGAGTTCTACCCCACAACAAATTTCAAAATGGTTATTTCCTTCTTGTAATTTTAGGATCCAGTATACAAATATCCACCAGTATCATCCGTCCAGCAAACATGTACCTTCAAGGAGGTTGTGTACGAAACAGTGAAGATCCCTGGCTGTGGGGACCATCCTGAATCCTTTTATTCGTACCCAGTTGCTACAGAGTGTCACTGTGAGACCTGCGACACTGACACCACTGACTGCACCGTGAGGGGACTGGGGCCATCCTACTGCTCCTTCAGTCAGAATGGAAGCAACCAATGAAAGAGGCCTGAGATGGCAGTTTGGCTTTAAATGTTCCCTTCTGAGTACAGGTACTGATCAGGCTTAAGTGGAAGATAAATGGCAAGGCTATTTAGAAACTCTCAAGATTTAAACAAAGACTTTGAAGGCCAAAATGGAGATCTACTGACTAAGCTCTTCTTCAGGCCTTCCCTACTTACCCCATCAGTGGCCTTAAAACCTTTTTTCATACGTCTATAGACCGCTGCTTCTGATTTTTTCTGCTTTTTCATCCTCTTCTTTATCACAACTTCATTAATTATATTCCTGTATTACCACAGCCTGATTCACATAGACTATTCCCTGCTATTCTATGCTTTCAAAAAGTTCCCAAGTTTCAAGTCTGTATCACCCCCTGCTCTCCATCTCTCTTCAAAATGCACTTACTTGTAAAAGCTTTGCTGCTTTGGGTTTATTTCTCCCAACGTCTGTACCCTAACTTCCTATTAGCTGGACTGTAAACCTCTCTCAGCTGAGATCCTGACTTTGTCTTGGCAAAATATTTCATATAGTTATTATGCTTTGTAAATAATAATAGCATTTTTATTTAAGAGCCAAAATCTACGTTCAAATGTTGAGTGTCACTTGAATTCTTGTACTGTTTCAGTGCAAGATTGTTAGCTCAGCCTCAGTGTCATGATTGCACAACTAACATGAGCTGCAGTTCATACCTGACTAACTTGAAAAAATAATCATCAGCTCTCTTTTTTGACCTGAGTACAGAATGTTATAATGAGAATTCTTTAGCATTATTTAACACAGGAATCTCACAAATTATTTAGGAATGAATCTATAGGCACCTGACCCCAGTAGCGCCAACAGGGTGTGAAAACATGCCTTTGAAAGCAGATCACAGTAGTCTCTTCTGAGAATAGTTCATAGAGTCCTGCAACAACCTAATTCTGCAAAGGCCAATGTGAAGCCGGGGTGCTCTGAAAGCAAGCTGGAAGACTGACTGAATCAAAATGGAAAGTTACCTCACATTGTTGAGAAAATTATCTGAAGCCTACGGAATGAAACTCTATCAGGGAAATGAAAATATGCTCCTCTTCATCACAAAAATATCACTTACAGACAGAATGGAAAGTAACTGGTTCAGCAGCAGTTTGGCACCAAAGACTTGGAGGTTATAGAAGTGAAGTAAAAGTCAACAGTATCACACTGCTGTGGAAAAGTGGGAATGTAAGGAGCAGAGCCTAAGGACACAACCTACCTCCACCACTCTGTTCAGCGTGACACGGGCCTTGGCTGAGTGGTGATTTCTGGCTTTGAACAGAGAACTTCAGTGCATTGAAAAGCTGGAGAAAATCCACAGAAAAGTAATAAGAAAAAACGCCTTAGGAGAAAAAAAATCTAAATAAATGTGGTTCTTTTGCTTATGGGAAGTAACACTTGGGTGAAATATTAGCAGAAGCTTTCACATGCATGAAGACTGTTATGCAGAACAGAACAGTCAGTTCTCCATGTTCAAAGAGAGCAGAACAACTAATGAAAGATTCAGAGTAGTCAGTAGCAAATCTTCTAAAAGGTACAGACAACTAGACACTGAAATAAACTGTCAGGAGGTAGAAGAAAGAGGGAGAGATGGAAGGGAGTAGGATCTGTGGATCCACAGCCGTCAAGAACATGTTGAATCTGTAAGGAATGACAGAGAAAAATCATGAGGCAAGGGAATGAGGTAGAGCTCATCTGGCATGTCTGGTCCTGACACCCTTACAGACATGCTTACATAAAGGAAATTTGTCTGTTACTCTGAATCTCTCTTATAATAGATAATAGATATTTTAACTTATTTCATTTTTAGCTTTTTTACAGAAAGATAATAATTCTTTTGGTTGTACGTACAAGATTTCTATGCATGGACATTTTCTTTGGTCTAGTGAAGCTTTAAAAGTGGTAAAGTAATAGGTAAATGAAATTTTGTCTCATCTCAGTTTTAGATATGAGTTGACTTTGGCTAAAACTCAGCATATTATTCACATTAGCAACTACTCCATTCTAAATGAGAGAATTTTGGATTCAAATTGCAAAACTGTGGTAAAAAAAAGTACAGAAAAAATGTTTTCAACATAGATCTGTCTGGTCTGTTGTGTATTTTGGAACAATAAATATAATTTTATTGCACTTCTGTTATGTGTCTTAATAAGACAATTAAAAAACTCCAGAGTCCAAAAGCTGACCTTACTATGCTTTAGCTCACCTATTTTCTTCCCCTCCTATTTTTTTCATGCAACCCCCCTCAGCCACATTTATATTATATAGCCAAATCACATCAAATAAGATCAGTATATTTTAGCCTGATCCAGTAACCTAATGATGAAATATTACACAATTGTAACACAACAGAACTGTGGATAAGAATAAAGATTGTTATTAATACTTTATTTAAACTGTAGGGATTAGAACCTGTCCAGAGCTGTCTCCACTACTGTCACAAATTAGCTTGCACTTGAAAAAACACAGAGCTCTCATTTCATTCATCACACAAATGCATCACATTTTCGTTTTGCAAACAAATCGATCCAGAACCTTGAATCTAAAATTCAGCAACTAACACAGTCAAAAGAGTATTGATGTTAATATCAGAATGCTGGCAAAAAAAATAATCCTAATCATGGATCACTACAAGCTTCCAGAATCTCCTTTTGTATTTCTCACACATCTTAGGTATCAATGCTGAGATAAATGCAAAGAAAAAGATGCCCTACATTTAAGCACTAATCCTTGAAAACCCAATTAGAGCCTTTGGGGATACCTCTCAACCTCTTTCCACCACCCAAACATCATCAGTTTACCTGAATCTTTCATAAAGCTGAGGTTTTAAAAGTGGGTATATCGTACATCAGAAGGTTTCAGTTGTTCAGAAGTCCAGTAGGGAGAAGCAAACCAATGACTAGAAAAAGAAGATAAATTCAATAATATGTGATCACACATAAAGCTCAGGAAATACCCAAGTCCCACAAGAAGCCTTGCTGTTCACATCAGTGAGCTTTGAACTCATGCCTTCATTTATACAATGCATCGACATTCTGCTCTGAGGTAAAATCCTTTCCAAATCATGTCAACGATTACTTGTTCTACAGACTGATGGCAAATAATTCACTGTTAGTATTTTCAGTGACGGAAATTCAGAAACTCTTAGAGAAGGCTTGATTTCACAGTCTACATCTGATAGATGCCTGTAAGACAGACTTTATCTTTTTAAAGTTCAATTTCCATTCAATGCCCAATAATTTAATTAAACTTACTTTTACATCAGTGTTTCTGCAAAGCTTTAGTGAAGGTACATACATGCAAGTCATGAATATCAGTGTAGTCTGAGGTCCAATCTGCTTATTATTTGAGAAAAACATTGAAGAAGTAATTTGTATGCTTTTTGTCAAGCTCTGCCATGACGAGAAATGGGAACTGTCAAAAGGTGAAATTCTGAGTATAACATGCTATTCTAAATACTAAATTGGTGGGTAAGCTTTTAGAAACATTCCTAATACAATCAGAAATTGATTTCCAAGAATTCCTACCATGGGCCTAATATTTTCCTTTGGAATCAATGGGTAAAATGCTTCTCAACTTGAACAGAACTAATCTGCCAACTGAACTTTTCAAAAACTGCATACTAATTCTATTTTTAACATCAGGTTCCGCAAAAAGGCCTTACAATATGTCAGACTTTAGCCACCAGCCTACAGAAACTAACTTTAGAGGTAGTAAAAACTAAAATGAATGGAGTTATCTATTTATTTACTCCCTTTTAAGTAAAATTGTCTCTTCTCTTGCATAAACCTAAGAGAGCAAACCTGGAAGACTTTAATTTATAACCCGCAGGTGAAGGCAAACAGCAAAGGAAATACAGTGTTGAACTGCCCCTTTCAGACCTCTGAGAGGGACACTCAATGCAGGAACTCCATGTGTTATAATTAATTCTTTCAAATCCCAGATGTATAGATAAACTGCACAGAGATTATTCTTCTTTGTTACCACATCTGTGGGGAAATTAATGCTCTCTATCATTTGTTGTGCAGACAGTTTGACCTTGATCTTTTGAGTGTCTGTGCCAGTTGTACTTGAAGCTTTCCAGACATCAAGATGGGAACATGAAGTGCAGCAGAGTATTCGGAGTCCTACTAATTGAAATGACCATTTAATCCCACTGCATTTTTAGGTGGAAAGCACACCCTGATTTTACAGACAGACATTCCTCACCTTGAAGACATTAATAAAGCAACAACATAATAGCATCACCCCACTGTTGTCAATGCTCAGCTATTATTCCCAGCCCAACTAAATCATTCCTTCTACCTTAAAATAGGTTTACATTTGCCTTTTTAATTTTGCCATATAACTGGGCTCACTACTTTTTACCATAAGCAAGAAATATAAATGTCCTCTCCCTATATTAACCAAACTGATGAATGAGACATTATTAATCATTCACAAATCCTCGGACAAATCTAGCCTGAAACAGGTAAACACAAACGGGGGAGAACAGGAATATTGACAGTCTGGATTGCCCTTAATTCAGGCTTTTGAATGGAAAGGAGAAAGACAGTTGAGCTTGGTGTTAATATGCTACACTTCTCTTTCACCCTCCCAACTCAGCAAGAGCATTTTGCTTTATCAGTGCACAATATTAAGCCACATGCCTTATTTTCTTACAAAAAATACCACTATCATCATAGTCAACGCTACCAAAAACACTTGTGAAAAAAAGAGCTAAGAAGCCAATCTGAAAAATTCATTTGGAGATGCCAGCCTTGATTTTAGTGGCTCCCCTCCACTCAGGCAGTGGAATCTGTAAAATTTTTCTCTCTCTCATGTTTCTCTTCAATTTATGTTATTAATCTGAGCTATCAGAGCCTTGGTCTTTCAGTGTGACTTATATTAACAGACATTACAGCAGCTCACAAGGCTGCAGTCTCTGGGAAATAGAGAAAATGAGACAGGAGCAGGGTTAGAGAAAGGACATACTTTCAAGAAATCAAATGTCAGTGTCTCATTATGTGTAGGCGGGGGAGAGAAAGAATTAACTAGCTATGCTTCACAGTCATTAACCATTAGACCTCTTAATTCACTGAAAAAATATGAGACAGTTCAGATATATTTCTTGTATTATTCTGTGCGAAATGGATCTTATATATATAAACATTTTTCTGTGTGAAAAAGGTAAACTATGGATGTAATATGTTTGGATTACATTCAACTACATTTACATACATTAAATAATATATATTATTCAGCCAGGATATAAGTCTAACCCATAAAATCAAGATATATAAGGTAATCAAGCATTATCCAATGGCTTGTAGACAAACCTTTGAACAACTTAAGGAATCCAATTTTCCTCTTCCTTCATGTGTTTACATTTAAAATTTCATCCAAAAGTTATCTTAGATCTTTCATGATCTCCTCTCATTATACAGTATTGGCAAATCTTGATGCTTTTGTCAACACTGAAAATTCCCAGTAACCATAACATGATAATGAAGAAAAATGAAGCTAGAAAGAAAACTTCTGGTTCAGACACTTTCAAAATTTATGTCACAGTGAGACAAAGGGTTAGGAGTCAGGTCCATGCCTTGGTAATACTTGCCTTTTCAAACAGACTTTCAGAATCATTAACAGTTGGGTAAGACAATATTAAGGTCTGCGATTCAGTTAGCCCAATGACTGAGAAATAATACAGACAGCTTGAAATGAACTCTGCTCCCGCTTCCAAAGAGTACCAAAGACAGCTCTGCCAAGCAATGGATCTGGCCCAGCCAAATAAATTTATTTCCTACATGATCTCTCCTCTTAGAGAAATATCTAATCTTCATGAGAATTCCAAACTGAGCTAAGGATTTAGATGTGAGACTGATTGTCATCATCGATGTGAACAGATACAAACCTCGCCACACTGGCTTTGCCCACACACTTGAGCCTTAAGACAAGTAGATCCTGATCTCCATGTGTCTAGATGTGTTCATGGATTATTATGTCTGGAACTCAAAACCACTTTACTCAGCCACGTTTAGTTCAGGGACAATGTCAAAGATTACCCAAACCAATTAGTGCCTATGCACAACCTGGTTACTCAGTATTTGTTATTCAACATGAACAACACATGGACGACTGGCATTTTATTAAGCGTTTCTCTGAGCAGAGTGTAGAAACCACCTTGGCAAATTCCAATAACCAGCTAACAAATTTGCTGGAGATAATGAAGTTGTAGCAGTTTGACAAAGATTTTGTTCACACCAATACAAGCCCCAAATGTCACCTCTAAGAACAAGAACTGTAATTAATGGAAAGTATGTTGTCTGGAACAATCTTATAGACTCACTAGATCCACTTCAAAAACATTTATTTTCATCTGTTTAACAATATAATATTTTAGAATATTTATTTTAAGATTAGGATAGCTAGTGATATTACAGATTCTGATACAGTATCTGAAGAATATCCATTTATTTTTGCTTGTACTGTGTAGACCAGTGTTGCTTTAATAATAAAATAAATTTTTAAACATAGCAGAACAGCAAGTCTGGGAGTGAGCAACATTACATCAGGATAACTAACTCCCAAATATGAATTTCAGTGCTTTAGGGGTTAAATATTCAAGGGCTTGTGATGCCCTTAAATAATCCAGTCTACATCCTTTTAGTAGATGTCTGATGCATTAAATATTCACAAACACTTTGAAGACTGGAATAGTGTCAGATCCCAAATTAGAAAATTTCCCTTTAATGTCATCCTTATGTTAATTTCTGCCACCTTATCTCAGGTTGTTTGCCACATCTTGAAATAGGTAATATTGGTAGCAGGAAAAGGGATCTTGGTAACTCAGGATGTCTCATGAAAGAAAAAAACAACTGTGCTTTTGACATACCCAGCCCCATTGGCTTCAAAGTGGGAAAACTGACCTGCCCAAGGATATGACAATCAATAAGAGAGACTTCAGGACCTCCCAGCTTCTCACTCCAGCAACTCAACACGAAAATGAGCTCTGAAGCCTTATGAATTGCTAATATTACTAGACTATACTAGTTTATTAAAAATGTGTCTTTGTACTTGATCTGAAAATATAAAAGCTTATTCCCCATGACAGAAGGAAGAATAAGGGATGAGTGTCAAATTGGAACTCTAATAATAGATGGAAAAAGCCTAATGTAGACCTGCCAGGGTTTGAAAACTGGGAACTGAACTGGAAAATCCCTTCAGTTTTGGTTATGACAACACTATAAACCTTTATTATATTCTATGGCTCCAAAACCATTATGCAAACAGTTGTGTAAAAAGCATCTGAAACAAGATCTTTCACACATCAGAAACTTCGTGTAGTAACACCTGGCATTCCTTTAGGGAACATGTCTGTGCAAGGCCAAGTGTTTCCTGCTTACCTCAGCTGATTCCTCATGAGAAATTCATGCAATTTAGCTCTTTCAATCTGTGAATTATTTCCAAGTAGACATTGATAACTTCTGTTGGCAATGATTAATGCAAACCAGCAACACTACAAAGCAAGATTGCTTAGTCACATTTCTTCCTCATATCAATGAGGGGACACAGTAAGGGAAATATTTTCCCAATACATTCCAATTGTTGGGTGAGTAACGACAAGGCAATAAATATTGCTGGTCTATTTGTGACTAAGACTTATTACCATGAACATGAATGTACTACCGATCATTTGACAATCCAAATTTATGTCAATGAAAACAAAGAAACTGAAAGCACTGGAGACCTCTGGGGATCTCTTTAATTGGAGTTAAATTGAGTAGCATCACTGTGGCACAGAGCAAAAGACCCTCAATGACTGAAAAAGAATGTAGCAAGAAATCAATCACAAAATCAAAAATGTTACCAGCAGGAATTAACCCCATAATACTCCTCCACTCCTTCTACAGGGAAAGCCTAAGATGTCTGAAAGAGTGTTATTCAAGGAACAGATATTTCTAACTTGTCTTAAATTTCATTTCAGTAGATTTATACATAAGGAGAGCAATGTACAGCACAAGCTTCTTCCCCCAAATCCCTCACAGATAAAGGAAACTCTAACCTTGTCGAATTAAACAAAAATGGACCATATCCTCACACAGACTTTTCATTATTTATCAACTGTTATGCAGTTTGATGATGGGTTCTGATGACAATTACCGCACCTCTGACTCAGCAGGTATGGACATTGTTAAAGGGGAAGTACAACATGCTGGATCCAACAGCCCAAGAGAGACAAGGCAGTTAAACACAGACATGTGTACAGTCCCCCTCATGAAGCAACTGGCAATCCCACCCAGGTCTCCACAGGCTTGAGCACTGCAACACTGTATACATTTTCCCTATTTTTTAGCAAAACTCCAAGAAAAGAATAGCCTCTCTTTGGCATCCAGTTAATGTAACAAAGATTGTCAGCCAGACAAATTTCACTGCCCTTTTACTTCCTTAGATGATGCTCAGGATTTTAGGTTCTATAACTCTTTTTAAGACTTTCAGTTAAATAGAAAAATTTAAAAAAAAATCAACATTATTTGGATATATTTCTACTTAGTTTTAATAAAACAACTGCTTTCCTCTTCCTTTCCTTATCACATTTCCTGGCTACTGACTAGCACAAAGAGAGGTATTCTTGCACATTTTTGATCATGACATTGCTAACAATTCCCACCTACTTCACATAAAGTCCTTTGAAGAGCAATTCTAGCCCGTTTTTCCTGTCAGTAACTCTGTTCTCATTCTTTTCACATGGTAAGCACCTAAGATCATGCCTACTTTTCTAAATTATGTGCACAGTGTTACACCCACCTTATTCAAGTTTGCAGATTAAGTGTCTCAGTTTGCATAAATCCAGTTATTCAGTAGTTCTGCTCCAACACTAAATGGACACATTCTTACTTTTGGGAACACATAATGTCACACAATCTTGAACAAGTTTTCAGTAATTGATAAATGGCAGCGATTTCAGGTACCAAGAACCATCATCAGTCATCATCTGCTAAGTGGATGTTTTCAATAGTGCCTTTGAATTAACTGCACAGCAGCACATGTCCTTTTTAAAAGTCCTCAGGGAAGGACATATGACAAAAGTGCACAACAGAACTGTGAAACGCTCACATTCTGCAGTGAAGGCAGCAGAAAAATCTTCTGGATGACTTACAGCTCTGGTTCTCTTAGGAAAAAAGTGCTATGAAGTCCCTCCAACTAAGAAAAAGGTGCAGTAAAGTTCATAAAGACATTATCATTGTTATTTTTAAGTGTCTTTAACTGGCTTTCCAACTCTGCTGAGCGCAATACTGAGTCTATTTTACTACTGTTTGATCAAAAAAATCACATACACACAAAAAGATAATTAAATTGATACTGTGAGAAGAAGAAATGAACATATGAGTAATGAAACTCCCAAGGCTTGCTTTCAATGTGGAACAAAAGATAATTTCCCTTTTCACCACTTCATCTCAGCCAGCTTTTGGTATTTATTGAGCTCAATGTTTTGACTTCCAGTAATGTTTTTCTTTGCCTGGATGAGAATGACCTTTATATGGCACCTGCACTAAAGTAAAATTCAATGGGAAACCAAGGCCAGACAGATTTTCCTGGTGAACACTTGAGTTTCCAAAACAAACCACATAGTAATTCATTGTGAGCAATACTTTCAGGAACACAGCCTTAGTTATCTAAATTAAAATCTCCACAAGTCAGGTTTCCTAAATCAAATTTACTCTGTAGTACACTAATGTGTCCTCAGGTAGCTCACCAGAATAAACTATGAGTCTGTAACAGTTGCTGGAAGTTCAGCTCTGAAATCCCACCTGCCTTATAAGACTTCCTGCATTTGAACAATCCTTAAGTGCATAATTTTTTTATAAGGCAAACTCTAAATCACAAACCAGCTTTTCACCATAAGAGCACATTCTCATTAGTATTAAGAATGGCAAACCAAATATGTTAAGGGGTTTGGTGGTGCATCCCCCCACTCTTCCCTTTCTTCAGGATGCTCAACAATCTCAGGAATTCTTATTGTGCCTTAGCCTTGATTAACGGCTCCTGGGCAATTAAGCACCCCTTGAGTTTATCAGAAGTACTGTCTGTTCCCAGGAACATCTGTTGCCTAACAGAACAGGGCCTTGAAGCCTTGAAACACAATTTACCTGAATCATAGCCAGAACAATACTATTGTAACTGGACTTTTGAGGAAAATTCCAGTAATCACCACCTTGGATTATGGCCAGGATGGAGACTGACAGATGACTGAAGCCAAACACCTTGCAACCCATAAGCAGTGGTCTTAAGTGAAGTCCTTTGTGCTCTCCTGGACCACAGCAGGCTGCGCCAGCATCCCCCTCTGCATGGGACACCTCTTGGAGTTCATCAGCCCTCAAACTGGGATACTCAGAGGACCATCAACAAAAGCTGACAAGAGGGCCTTGGCTGATACCCCCAACTCCTCAAGACTGAACCCTTTGGCCAGTGAGAACTCCAAAGGCAACTAATGCATTTCACTGAACTCAAGGGGAATTTAACAGGTACACCTCTTTGTGTCTGTGTGTGCAGAGCAAGCGCAGAGTGAATGTCACCTTCTCAGATCTACAGTTAAGTTACTGGTGTGCTTATATAAATCCTACTGAATGGTTTTGTAGATGTTCAATTAGTCAGTGATTAAGTGCTGCTAAATCCTTAAGATATAAACCACCGACTGTGTCTGGGGCTAAGTCTGGATTTAGCTCCATCAGGTTAGAAACCAAGGCATCCACTGTGAGCCCTGCAACTCAGCAGGAGGGGCTCCCTTACTCTTGTGCACCCTTACCTGTTTTGTGCCCCCACTCAGTGTGTAAGTTGATTCCAGGCTGATTTCCCTTTTCGTGCTTCATCTATGTATTAAGTAATAGAGTGAGCCTTGCACCAAACTTTGTCTCACTTTTGCAAACTTTCATTAAATCTACTTTTCCTAATAGCTTTGAGAGTGATTCTTAA
This sequence comes from Pithys albifrons albifrons, assembly GCF_047495875.1. Lineage (NCBI taxonomy): Eukaryota > Metazoa > Chordata > Aves > Passeriformes > Thamnophilidae > Pithys > Pithys albifrons. The sequence continues at coordinate 58,966,976 of NC_092463.1, read as the reverse complement.
GTGTCCTAAACCACTCATTTGCACCAAGGTTCAAAACTCACTATGGGTGGCTTCTCATAATCTTTTTTTTAAGTATCCTAAAATCTATTCAACTCCAGTATAATTTAAGGACACCTCTTGGCTATGTGTCCCTTCCAGAATGTTGAGAAGAGATGAAATGGAACCAGCTACTCTTTAAGTCTGGATGACAAGATTCTCCTTTAATATGATAATACAGAAATACTTTTTGACTTTAAAATATATTCCAGCAATAAGGAGTTAGTTTCTTTTTATTTCAGTGGACATGAACTTACCCTAGCAATCTTCCACTGAACTTTTTTACCCCATCAAGGACACAGAAAGACAAAGTTCATGTGATTCTGGAGTGGAGAGATTTTTCCTTTCAATTCCCATAGATCTTTTCTAGAAGTATGATTAGTCTCTGAATCAACAGTAAAGCATTCAGAAAGTAATCTTATAAAAGTGTCTGGAACAGTACAAAAAATTATTATATTAATAAATTCATATAACCTCTTTCTCAGCTCCCAGAATGCTAACAAGCAAGCTAGAGTGATTTATCTGGTAATTTTATCCGCCCAGACTGTATCAGAATATTTTCAAAGAAAGCGGTAAAGACTCAATATTTGAAATCCTATCCATCTTAGCAGTTGTGATGGCTCACAGAAATCAAGTAGCATCATTCCTTTTCATCTGAGCAATGCCAACTCTTACAAGGAATCTTTGGCATACCACCAAGCACAGGTATAACTATGAAGTTTCCCAAGTATGATAATTCCCTTATAAAACCAGAAATTCAGTCTCCTTGAACAGACAGGTGTAATATTGAGTTACTTAAACACGTTTTAAAAGAAGCTAAAACTAGCTGAGCATTGCTGAAGTACGTACAGTGTGTGGGGAAAAGCAAAACAAAAAAAAACCAAATCAAATACACACAGAGAACTTGATTCTCCTCCTTTCTAAGCATCAGTTAATGGCAGGGTAGCACACACTGAACAAGAGAGATGCCAGGCACTTTAGGCACACCCTTCCACCTTTGCTAGGAGGGCATTTCATACTCATAGAAACAATATTTATCTGTTCCCCTACTTTCCCTCAAGTGCAGGATATAGCTGTGTATGCTAAGAAAGCAACAAAAAGCCAATGAGGAATTAAGCATTGCTGTTTGAGCAATAGTACAACTAGTACTTCTCCAAACTTCTGTGTCAGACAGGTTTTTCATTGTGTATGTTTTAGCTGCAGAATTTGCAAAGAATATATCATACCCCAGGGGATATTGTGCCTCAGGGACACATCTGACAGAAGGAAAAAGTAGAGATAAAGAATATTTATTTGTCAGTGAATATATTAAGCTCAAATAGCAAAAGCTATAGAAAAGTAATAATCTTTTGCACTTTTGCAAAAATTTTGCACTTAGTAGACTTATGAAAAATGCTGCTGCACAAGTTATCAGCCTTGTTTGTCAATCCAATTATATCATTATTCTTTGCAACCTTCTCTGGCCATCCCTTCCCTATTGCACTAACCATAAGCTATTTGCCATCGCTTTCAAGGCTCATTATGACTGATTCTTCTGACCCATCATCTTTCATCAAGTATTTAGAGGCCTCTAATCAAGCTATAGTGACAGTGCCCATCATCTTCTTTTTAATTTTTTAGACAAACACTTCTATACTCTCTGTCAAGTTAAGAGTTGACACACACAGAAAGGCAGTTGTTGGTTGCTCTTTGTATGTTCCCTTAAAATTCTCCTTTGCTATAACCCCAATAAGAAAAATATCGTGTTGTATGAAAAGAGATACTTACATGTTGGCCACGAATAATAAATTGTCTTGCTCACAACCTGTCCAAGTACTTTTGTGTTATTCTGAAGTCATTAATTATTTACCCCGTGATAAAGCTCTAGAGCTCTGTGGTTTGTTCTATCTGTTACGACAGGATAAATGTGCAGACCTCCCTCTGAGGAAAAGGGAAAGCACCTGCCAAACCCTCAGAATGTGTTATTCATGTTAATCTACATTAATACAACGCAGCTCCACAAGATGGCATTGCACTACACCCAGGTCAGGAATAGGCGGCTCTGGCACACACTCCCTCTCTTGCCTACTTATGTCTGGGAGGATTCAGTATCCACCAACTCATCCTTCAACAGCCAGCACACAGAAAACTGACATCCCTGCCTCATGGTACCTTCAGGAACAGAGAAAACACATAGAGGTAATGAAAACACAGAACATTAAAAACTACAATTTTCCTTTTAGAAAATATGTATTATTCACTCCATAAAACTACATGTGAGCAATCTATGGGATACTCCAGGCACACCGTCAGTGCAGAATCAGTTCAATTACATCCTGACCACTGAGGCTCATTCAGTTCCTACCACATACGATTCTCTACCTGAAGCAATGTTTTTTCATGCAATTCGACTGCCCCATAAGGACCAGTGCGGAGAGACATTTAAATATAGTGAAAATTAGCATAGCACCAAAATGGGGACTCAGCCTCTCTGGGCAAGTAGCAAACATGCATGGTTAGCTAAAAGAAAAATCTGCAATGTAGTTTGGTGTTCTGAGAGTCAGATAAACATCTCAACAATTATTGGCAGTGCAGCTGATGCATACTGGCTCTGCAGTAAAAACATGGCATTATGAAGTTTCAGGGCCCTATTGCAGATAAGGCAGCATCACACCAAGATTAAGGCAGTATCTTCTCAAGGGCTTTGGCGGGAAAGCAGTCTTGAAGGATGCATGCAAAGCTGAGACAGAATTCTATGGCAGGAGAAAGATCAATGAGCTGCAACATCTCAGAGGCTGAGCAAGATAATCGAGGCAGCTAGAACTGTTCCATAAGTCTACATGCACCATTTCCAGATAAAATAGATTTGTGCCAAAGCTGTCACTTGTTTAGTCATTGTCCAGACTCACAGAATCAGCAATAAACTCCCAGTGTCATGAAATCTCTTATCTCCCAATTTTAAAAAGCACTAAAAAAACTAATGTATTCTCCATCTTTCTGGGAGATTAAGTTAAAACAAACACTCATGGCAGTTTCTGCTTTATTGTTTCACTGAAACACTGCAGGCCAGACCTAACTCAAAGCCACCTGCTGATTTCAGTGGGCTCTGGATCAACACTCAGCTGAAGAAGACTTTTCAATTACCTCTTTAACAAGGCACTCCATTGATTCACAGCCCTCTGCCTGCTATTCTAACGGGAATGCTTTTATTTTTATGTTTCTCAGGGCAGCAGACACGCTTGTACAATCATAAGCAAGTAAACTTTAAGGAAAATCTGTTCACTAGTGCATTTACGCTGTTGAGCTGTTACAGAAGATCCCAGTAACTTCACTGCAGGCAGATCCTCATTTCAGCATCAAGCTGTCATTGCAGCAATTGAAATGCTGATTCTGACAGAGTAGCTGATCTTTTAGAGTATCTCTGAGTGTAAAAAAATTACTGATGGTAAAGAAAACCGTAGGAGACAATAGTGTGAAAAAATAATAGCTCTGAAGGCTTTCTGGACTGATGAGGGAATCTTAATAAAGAGATTGTAGAATTCCCCTCAAACTGCAAGATACAATATGAGCTCGCTGTTCAGAAGATATTTGCTGGAATATAAAACACTGAGAAGGATATTAAGGAGAAATTGGGTAGGAAGAATTAAAAGTTTGTGAAAAGGACAAACTAAGGCTAAATACAGCAGCACTACATTCCCCACCAGGTAGACCAGAATTTTAATGTGACCCTCCTTTTTACTCCCCCATTCAACTCCATGATTTCTGTTTTGTTTTATTTGGGGTTTTTTGCTTGGTGTTTGTGTTGTTTTGGGGCTTTTTTGTTTGGTTGGTTGTTTTTTGTTTGTTTGGTTTTTTAACTACAGAAAGACTGCTCTAGTCAAAATTAATTCATGTCAATATCTAAAGCGCAATGATAGTCAGAATTGGCTGATGACATCAAACACTTTTTCACAATTTTAATCATTCATTTTAAAAAATTATTATCACCTCACATGAAATTAAACATTCTGCTTCAAATCAGAAATCTACCATGTAACTGCTCATGCTTTGGTTTTGCCACATGATACTATGATGGGATTTTAGATTATGACTGACAAGAACTGAATGGAAAAAGATTTGTCAAACACACAGAGCGAAGAGGTGGGAATTGGTCTGCTTTGGCAGCTTCTAGTCAAGACTGAGCATGCTGCTCTGGTAGACCACAAACTACCCCCTCAGCCCGATGGCACACCTGTATGTGACTGATGACACACCTCTAATTTGCTCATTTAAGGACAAAGTCAGCCTACAAACAAAACATCAAGTCAGTGCTTCCATCACTTCCATCCCTGTAATGGGTCTTGTACAGTTCACCTCAAGAGCATTTGAGCTGATTGCTCTGTGTTCTTGGCCCTCTCCCTTTGGGAGCTTTAGTGACATTTCTGACCACCGGAAGAGAGGGAGATAAAGAAAATCTTCACCTAATGAATCATAATTCAGTGTAAATGAAAACAGCTACAATCAAAGATTCCTCCACATAGAGAAATTATTCTTCTATACCAAGTTCTGTCAACAATTTCACTTTTCACTTCAAGACAGTGCCACTGCATTCTACTTGAGGGCAAACAGGTCCTTGGTCTAAAAGCATGATATGCATAACTTGAAACCATTTTTTTGAGGTGAAGACTGCTAGTACAGTCACAAAAATTTTTCTTCTGCTTGAATTACCATGTTTTAGTAGAACATACATTCTGGAGCCTTCTCATCCTAATGTGTTCGTAAGCAAAATGTTAACTTTTGGGTAAAAAGCATGTCCAGACTCTAGAAATGTAATTTCCTAGGTTATGATTGTGGAGCATTTCAATATGAATAAGGTATTGTATAATTTTATTTGCAAATTCCATTAAGTACTGTGAAAAGCTCATTAAAAGCCTCAGCCTCTGTTTTCTCTAACACAACAACAGCGTGATTTATACCCACCCCTGCCCCCCGTTCAGGGCACATATTACTATTACATGTAAATTTAAACTTGTTTGCTTCAGTATGTGAGCCAAACTCAATTTCGTATGTCCACTCAATGCTGGCTTTTTAAAGTGAGTTATCTCCAGTTTTCCACTTGCTTCCTTGTGTTTTCTCCAAGCTGTCATTTTAACAAAACAACAACAGTATTGACACGGTTTGATACAACCACTGATCTTAGCTCATGTTTTAACTCTTACATGTCCATATTCTGAGCTCTCAGTGTTAATAAAATTGAGCAAAAACACAGGAAAAAAGTACACAGCTGTTGACCACAAGAGTATTGTGCACCACTACCTTGACAAATAACTTCTCCTTTGTAAACTGAAGGGAAAGCAATCACTGCACTGGATTTTCTCATACTTGGTTCCTTAAGTTAAAACACATTACCTTCCTGCTATGTGCCTATTTTAAGAAACAAGAGTACCTTCACTGCCAGAAGGATCAAAGCCAGAGGGGAAACAATTGCCGTAACTTCAGAGCTCTGGACTCTCTTGCTAGTAGCTACCATTTATTTTACCTGTGCCTTTTCTGCTGTTTACATATTTCTCTTTCAATCCTTTCTTTCCCAATCTTTGCCTCTTACCAACTTGTCTTCTCAGTTCATCTCTAATTTAGGATCTCAGTTAGTCCTCAATGTTCCTTCATTTATTCTGTCCCAGTCTAGTCTAGTCTCTCTTTTTTTGTTTTCCTCCAGTACCTTTCCCCCTTCTGTTCATCTTACTAAGTTCTGGCATAAATTCTTTCTGCTCTAACATCTGCTTTAGCTTCTCAGAGTAAAACATTTTGCAGAGCTCAAGGACTTTTCCCACAGGGTTGCACTATACAGGCATCAGCCAGCTTGTGCTGCTGCTTAAGAAATGATAGTTCAGACATCATTTGGAGCTTGGGGAGACAAGAGTCTGAAAGGGATTGGAGAGGAATAGTTTTTCCATGCAAATGGCTATAACTCAGCACATTACATCTTTTCTGTTAGTCATGGTACTATCTGGAGAGTAAAGATGAGTGAAAACAAGCAACACCCATCCTACTTGAGGGCATAAAAAATCCATTCCCAAACAAAAATCTCTCTTCTATTTTTTTATATGCTTGCCTTTATTTTCTGATGCTTTCCACTATTACCAAACAAACAAACAAACAAACAAAAAAAGCTACTACCAGTGCTAGGGCACAAAACCAAACTGGTGAATACAAGTCTGACCTAACTTCAGAATACCCATCCTGAACCAAGCACAGTATTTCACTTCACAAAATTAGCTTTCCCCCCCTTCAGCAAAGAATGTACCACTGTGTAGAGTACAAGTTACCTCATGGGAACAAACACAGAACAAAGCAGAAGCTTTTGTGTACTCTGCTGTGTTATATCACTCCAAAGAGAGGCACTTACATTCAGAGACAGCTGATAAATATACAAAACATTAATTTATGAGAAGATATTCTCCTGACATGGAAAGCTCTAGTTCTTTTGCATGTCTCTTACTTGAGAAGCCACTAATCTTAGGATGAACCTGTACTCTAAAGTCTTTAAAGTGTCTCTGCATTTTGAAAAGATTTAGATTAACATCTAAACATCTCTCCAGTCAAACCAATACATAAAAATATTGTAACATTTCCAGCTGAGAGCTTCTTAGAGGCTATAAAATATTAACAATATGAAGTAGCTCCTCCTGGGAGAAATTTTCTCAGCCTTTGTTACTTGGAATCTATTTGCGGAACCATTTTCTGGACAGGTTTCCTAACACCTTAACACAGAGAAGCTGTAGCCCAGAAATGTAGCTCCTGACTGCCAAAACTAAAAAATAGTACTTGTATGTATGGTTTGCACTTTCACTTACAATAGGACACTTATACAAAGCAAAGGACTTTTGATATGCAAAGGACTTTTTTCCAAGGACTTCCTAATATTTTTGAAATGCATGGAAAGCATTAGAATTACTGAATGCATGTTTATCATTCAGAGTAAAAGTCATAGAGACTTCTAAAATTCTTCCACTCGTTATAGTGCAGTACCACAAAGAGGCTGGATGAACATAATATGCATAAGCATCAAAATAAAGGAAAAGAAAGCAACATAAGCCACCATAAACACTGAGATGACAGAAAACAAAAAAGAAATTACAAAAAAAACATCTTGGTCACAGTCCATTAAAGTGAATAATTAAGGAAATGTTCCAGTGGTATATGCTTATATACTTGAAATGAGATGAATTCAAGACAAAAAATGGTCCAAATGTTTGTCTCCTATAGCTGGAGTGTAATAAAGACAGGAAAACAAAACAAAACATTCAGAAAGGAGAATATTCATTTCAAATATCAGAAATACCATTATTTATCAGCTTTTCTTAGCTCTGCTCTTCAGAGGTCTCAGAGAACCAAACACCCTGAAACCAATGGCCCATGCAAAAAGTTCTGAAGTATAATTTGAAAGCAAATGTTCCCCAGAGATCTGACCATACAGAGACACCCTGACAGCATGGCAGTTCTGCCCAAACAGCAACGATGGGATAAAGTAACAAGCGAAAAAATTAGCAAAAGATTTGCCTCATCAGAAGGATTTAAAATGCCAGAGCTGAGAGATGAAAATAAGAGTCAGTTATTAACTGCATAAGAGAAAAGGAACTTTCTTCTTTGAAAACAAAAATTGAGAAAGTACCAGGAGATGTGATCCAAGCAATTAACTATTGTCTTACAATTGGAAACCTGAAACAATGTATAGATGACTAGATACCAGCTGGACAAGCAGATAAAGGGAATCTTTGTTCCTGCTAAGGAATGAGGATCTGAAGACTTGATACAATGATATCACTCTCAGTATCAGAGCTGTTGTTTGTACCTCAGAATTGCATGAAGAAAATTTCAGAATCAGAATGAAACATGTGACATCATGAAACCATAATTTCTCTGGGATTTCAGTCACCACTGAGCACAATTTTATCAACTATGCAAAGGCATGTGATACTTCCAAACGTAACCAGATTTGGAAGTGGATGGCTCAGTAACTAGAAAAACATCTCAGTGAATTAAAAAAAAAGGCCCTATCATGAAAAAGAAAGGATTAAATATCTTGCTGCTGACTCTAAGTAAGACTATAAGAGCATATTCTATCCTCAGTCACACAGCAACATTAATGATCCTATAGAGTATCAACACAGTACCCTGACAATGAAAAACTGGTACTAACAGTACTAATCACAGAATGAAAAAACAGGGAGGTACAAAGAAATTCAATTGTCCGAGAATGACACAGAGCTGATCCAAACTAAAAAAATAGGAGTAACAAATTCTAAATTATTTACTGACTATTAAAGTTTAGGAAAACTGTGGACTTGGTAAACACAAATTGATTTAAAATATGTATATTTATTTTTCCACAGTAAGTGTGGTTACAGATCATAGTAAACTCACAATACTGACACAGGAACCAAAAGCTGTGAGATATGATAGCAACCAAGATTCCTTAGAAAGGAATGATTGTGTCAGAAATATTATTGGGGAAAAGCACAACTTTGTCAGAATCAAACCAGCAGATTTATGTGCTGCAACTGCCTCAGAGACAGAAATGAGCAAACCATTACAGATACAATGACAGCTATTGTGAAGCTGGTATTAAACTTACCCAGGGAAAAACTTTAAAAGACCATTTGAAGTTGGCAATAAAAAGAGAAGAACATTAAGACATGAATAAGTAAACACAGCTCATATTACAAACTGCCTTAATTTTTTCAAGGATATTCTAGAAGAAGGCCTTCAAATACAGTCAAAAACAGACCCTGGAATCTCAAAGCAACTCACTCCTGAGCCCACACTGTGAGCCTAAAGCAGACTTCAGCTGATCCTGGGACCAGGCATTAGATACACACATGGAGCCCTCCCTCAGCACTTTGTGGGAATGTGGTGACACACTTAGAGGCCCTGAGGACCAGGACATTCCCCTTCCCCTCAGCTACCATGCTAGCACTGGAATGACACTAAAAAACCCAGAGAAACAAGCACTCTCAATGAAGAATGGAATGCCACTCTCACCATAAAGAAATTTTGACTGCATGTTCCATGGTGTCGACTTTCTTGTTCTTTAGCTTTCAATAAAGGCAAAAGATGAAAATTTCTAATTTGAAAAATCAAAGCTTATAATTACTGTCAAAACTAAGAAACAGTTTCTAGTTTGTCTTTTACACTTTTGAGTTTGATAATAGCTTTGTTTTGTTAGTACAGCTGCTGGTATTAACTCATATTCATTACCTCTGGGAGCTGAGGTGTCCTCTCATAAGTATGTTACTTGGATTCAATAAAGGCTATAAAGAAAACTGTTACTGTAAATTATGACTGTACAATACTCCTGATAAATGCAGACTGACTGACCCATAAACTGGTTTGTTCCTGAATAGTAAGTAGTTGCATTGGTTTGGCTATGACACCAAAGTGCATCACCAAAGTGGTCTCAGGTTGAACAAGTTCCATTGTGTTTTTTGAGGGGTGATTGGAAACACTTGACTTTCCTCATGTCAGAGTCTTTCCTGGTTTATCTTTCAAAACAACAATGATAGAGGATAAAACAACCAAAATCTGACTGATTGAACATTTTTAAAAAGCACAACCTAATACAATATGTAATGAGTTTACACTGGTTTTTGGAAGTTAAAAACCGCTATGTTTAGGCTCTTACTACTCACAGTACTTGCTTGTACATGCTAACAAACCTATCAATTGCAGAAAAATAGGCCAGTTTCTCTCCAAATACATAATCAGGCATAAAATCCAGGGGATAAACAGTGTGTTTTTAGGTCAATGATTTATCACAAGGCTATAAAACCGATGCACAACATAACTGTGTCCCATGCCTTCAAAAATAATCAGTCTCTAATGTAAAAATAGAAAAGGTACAAATAAACTTGATTTCAGAAAAGGTTTCACGGGATAACTGTCTTATTTCTATCAGGATTTCAAGGAACCATGGCAATTCCCATAGCTACAGCTGACAAAAATCTGATGCACTGTGAGTCATGGAGCAGAATGCTGCAGAACTCAAGACTTGCAGTTACAGAATTTTGTGCGGAGCTCAATCCCTGCAACAGAGGAGGAATGAAAAATAACCCAAGGCTCATAGATCCATTTCTTTTTTGGTTTATGCATATACCCAACTGCAGTGACCATTACCTTATGTTTGATAAGAAGTTGTGCAACACACCTGATACTCAAACTAAGAGTCAGGTTCTGACATTCCTTGTCACAAACATTTCAGGACAGGCTGTCCCATGAGTGCAACTGAAGCAGCATGGTAGAACTGGACTGCAGCACAAGTCCTATGGAGAGAGGCTGAGGGAGCTCGGGCTGTTTCATCTGGAGAAGAGGAGGCTCAGAGGTGACCTCAGCACTGTCTAGAACTACCTGAAGGGAAGAAGTTCTGGCCAGCTGGGGGTTGGTCTCTTCTCCCAGGCACTCAGCAATAGGACAAGGGGGCACAGGCTCAAGCTCTGCCAGGGCAAATTTAAGTTGGAGATCAGAAAAAAATTCTTTCCAGAGAGAGTAATCAGGCATTGGAATGGCCTGCCCAAAGACGGGGTGGATTCCCCATCCCTGGAGGTTTTTAACCTGAGATTGGCCGTGGCACTGAGTGCCATGATCTGGTAAAGGGACTGGAGTTGGAGCAAGGGTTGGACTTGTTGATCTCAGAGGTCTTTTCCAATCCACTCGATTCTATGATTCTATGAACTGAGGTGTTAGGAAGAGGAAGCTTAGCAAGCAAAGGTGTTCTTGCAGCAGGGCCTCACTAAAGCAGCAAGGTACACTAAAATAAGTTTGCCACATGAATTATACCAGTACAACTGCACAGGTGCTCTCAGGGCCCTGTGTCTGCACTGAGCCTTGCAAGGTGCTGTTCTTACCTTGCCAGTGACCTGCTTCAGGATTTCAGCAAGCCACTTCTCTAAGTGATTTCAGCATTCCACTTCTCTAAGTGTTATTGTTTGGAACCTTCTCAATGAGATAAATTGACGAGTGTGAAGATACACATGATTTGCCCTGTAAAATAGCCTTTAAAATACAGTATGTATCAGCTACACACAGCAGCAGAAACACTTTTTTGCCAGTGTAACCACATCAACTGCATGTTTGTCTTGAATAAAAACATCTCAGGAAAATTTCTCCTTTTACACAGTATTATACACTAGAGTTTGCAGAATATGGACAATAATCACTTCTAGCTATTTGTGCTGCATAGATTTTCCCAAACTAGGACTTAACTAGAGTGCTTTTCACTAGCTGGTGGGAGCTGTAGAACCAACACTTCCAGACCTAAATGGTGATCTGTTCATCTCTTCTCCTCAGCTTTGGTGTTCAGTTAAAGACAGCCTTAGAGCTTGCACTCTGTGGCAAACAGGATAAAAGGAATGCAGAATAACCATGAATTGAGCCCTACTATTAAATAGGCAAAAATCATGGGAGGATTCATAGAATGATGTATGACCCATAAACACTTACATTGCAACAGAATGCCCACTCATGGACACATTCATTATCCATGTTCTTTGCTTCCTTGGAGATAAGGGTGCATTGGGAAGAAATAGCAGATAAACAGACAAATAACTCGGCATACATCAGAAAACAGGAGTTTGCCCTATTTGATTTACCAATTGTCAGATTAACAACTTTCATTTTCCATCAAGTCAAGCACAGAGAGGACATTTTTCTTAGGAAAGAACAAATCCTAAATTCCTTGAACGCCCTAGCCTGTTACCAGTGAGTAAGCATTAACTGTCTTAGGTCTGTACAAGTATTAGTTGCTCTGTAAGAGACTGGAAAGAGGCTGACTGAGATTGCTTTTAGTAACAGCAAAGCTAATGTCCCTGCTTTTTGAATCAGAAATAAATTCAACACCTTTACAGATGGGTAAAGAAAACTCCCAAACTTCAGCACCATCTGAGACACCAATGTTAGAATAAAGTGCTGTCTACTGAGACTTTCTGATGAGATACAAACCTGGCAAAGAGTCTCTGCACCAGTTCCAAAGGGCAACAGACATGCACATTTCTAAGCACGTTCCCTTCAGCCCCAAAGCAAAGAACACAGTACAGCAACAGGGTGTTGCTACATCAGCTGTGAATGTGCTCAAACAAGAGAAGCAGACTGGAAGCAGCAGCCAAAATCCTCCTAAACACAAAATAAAAAAGAAATATCTTACTGAGCAGACAGACAGAATGTTCCAGGCGATAAATTTATAAAGACTATCAAGAAAACAGCCCTGAAAGGGCAAAAGATTCCCAAAGGGGCATCCCAAATTCAGATGCCAGTAAAGGAATGATTCTCACTGCTTCACAATGAGTACTATAAGTACTGAAGGGAATCTTAATTTTTTTTTCAGCCTGACAGAATTTCTATTATTTCTATTATTCAAAAAATGCAGCATGATTTGAATCCAAATATTCAACAGTTGTGTGTCAAAATTCAAGTGTAAACATTTAAAAGAGTCAATAGTCTTTATAACACAGCCAAATTAAATTAAAAACAAACAACCACCAGGCTGGAAAGTTATTTAAGCCAGTATATGCATGCATTTATATCCATATTTCACAAAATAAAACTTATTAGCATGTTACAAAATATCCCAAGGTACTTTTAAAGATTTTTTTTCCATTCATTTTATGGTGATATCCAGACTTTTGATATTTTAAATATTTGGTGTGAAATAAACAGTTCTGTTGGGGACATTAGTTCATGACTTTTAAATAAAATGCACCACTTGACATCACGTTTGCTACAAGGAAAAGCTCATGCAAGGACTTATTTACGACTTTGTGGTTTAGTGAATGTCTTTTTGCTTGTGCTTGAGTTTGTGTGGGCAGAAGTGTGAAAGCAGCACTTACGAGTAATAAAATGTATAGATTTAGGGGTCATTCAAATCAGGTCCTTGTAAAAGGTAGAGACAAGACAACAAATGGCAACATGAAAGAAAAGATCATTTAAACAATGTAAATTTAATAGCAATATAATTAATTCTCTCAGGCCCTTTTGTTTCACCCTTCTACAAGCTGATGCTTTTGTTCCACAAGCAATATTTAAACAAGCTAATGCCCTCAGATTGTATGTTCAGTCACAAAAGAAAGAAGTCTTTGGAGCTGGGGATTCCCACAGCATGAGGGAATATGCAAGCTATAAAAGAGGCAGCTTCCCAACACATTTTGGGATTTCGCCCAAATTTGTCACTTCTTTTTCCTATCAAGTCTTTTTATTTTATTATCAAGAGCTCAGTTGTTCCCAGTAACCCTTTCTAGTGATACAACCCCCTTTCTGCCATGAGTCTCCCCACCTCTTATGCCTGAACTGCACCTTACACAGAATTTTGTTCTTTCACACTGAATTTACCGGGATATTCCTTGGAAGGTTTTCTTTTATTCATTTATGTCTAAATGCTCATGACCAAAACTGCCAGCTCTTTTCTGCATCTTTTCCTGCTACAATCACTCTCTATCTCTGACTTTATGTTTTTGAAAGAGTACATGACAATATTTTATAAGAAAATTGTAGAAAAAGCTCAAAACAGTCACCATCTCTGCCTACTTAGTGTTCTAACACATTTGTTAGGAGCTGGACACACAGATGTTTGCCTAAAAACTTTGAAGAAAGAAATAGGATCTCTGAAACATAACCTAAATTAGATGCTGTTTTTCTTATCAAATATGCTAAATAATAACATTTTATTTCCATTTACTACTTAAGTTTCAAAGAGACACTTCATGAGATAGTGATTCTGAACTAGTGAAGTATCTTAATCTGTTTCACTTTAAAAACCCCAAAATTTAACAAGATCCTCAAGCTTGCTTAGATTGAAATAGAAATTAAATCAAATCTCTGACCATTCCCAACATTTTGCTTCTTTCTAGATCAGTCAACCCGGATATTATGTAGACAAATTGAATCTCTGGAAGTTTTCTATGTATAAGGTTCAAGATCACAAAACAACATTGAAGAATGCTGTTCACGTGATAGGCAAAGTTATGAGAAACTTAAAATCCAGTGCTCTTGGTGGAAAAATGATCAGAATATTTACCTTTTGTGTTTTCTCTTGTAGTCCTGTCCTGCAAAAATTTTTGCTTGATTACCTTTGAAATTTGAGCTCCCTGGACTTTGTACTGTATTTAATGCAGTTCCAATATCATCTTTCTTCTGAGTCTATCCCAGTGTTTTTTGCAGGTCAGCAACAAACATGCCACTGCTTCCAACTCTGGAAATCAGGGCAACAGAAAGACACAGCAATTTGTAAGTGATGATGTATGTCAATACTACTTTATACAGCTTTTACACATGAGTGAACCGAGGCACACACTAAGCACCGAATCTTAGCAAGCAGACCAAAACTGGACAAAGGCAGTACAACTTCAGCCTCTCTTCAACAAAAAAATCCATTAAAAATTATCTTGACATACAGAGTCCTCTGCAGCATAAGATTTGATGGTTTTCAGATGCACTTATGAATGAAAATGGCGTATGGAGTCAACCTGCTTTGGCAGAAAAACAAATTTAAATTGCTGCCCAGTATTACCACATCTAGAATAGCTCATGATTCTGCTACTTTTCATCTGACATTCCTAAAATCCTTTTAACTCTAAACCCCAAAGTTCTCCCTCATTACAGCACCATTCCATTTGCATAGATACAAGCTAATGTGATCAACCAAAACCTGTCTAAATCCATGCATGCCACACTTGTAACAAGTTAATTCCCAGGTAACCTGAAGCCTGAACCCAGCCCTGTACAATCAGCCTCACAGATCGACACTAACACCAAAACAATAAAACACACACCTCACTGCCCTTCCTGTAATTATTTAATACAAATTTATGTCACAACCTGTATCTCAAATATCTCCTTCATGAATTATTCCCCTTCGTTAACTCCACACATTTCATCTTAAGCCACACCAGTCAGCAGAAGCAGCACTACTGAAAGATAGCACTGTGGAGTCTCTCTGTCATCACTGAGCCAATGCAGAACTTAAGCCATTTATATGGAACTTATCATGGTTTTCTTTAGTGGTCAGATGGAGAAACAGAAAATGGCACGGCCTACCTACTGTTACTGGCACATTACTATTAAAGCTTTATATTCCTTTACTTTAGAATCCTGGGTACCTCCTGAAGCAAGTATGAAATAATTTCTCACCTCCATAGGCTTTTCAGACAAGGATGCCACCAATTGTTTAACATTGTTGCAAAAAGTTAGACAAAAAGACATCCCGAGTCTTGCATTTTAAAGGGATACAGACAATTTCAATATCATATTTCTACATGAAAATGCCCTTTCACTGATCTTTTTACTAGTACTCACAAAGGCTATTGTAAGTAATAAGACTTAAAAAAGAAAAAAAACCCACTTGGCTGCTTTGAATCTTTTGTGATGTTTTTACCATTTATGCCCAGTTGGCTTCAGTGCTTCATTATGCTAAGATTCTTTTACTAATGGAAAAATATATCAGAGTCATAAAAAGATATCACTAGACTTCAAGAGAGTTGAGTATTTTTAAAATTTTAGTTTAAGTTGGCTACATATTTCAAGCCAGTTCTTTTGCCCTTTAAGGTGAATTTAGTTTATTTTAGCCTTGGCTGGCATTTGCCAAAGCCAAGATTCTCAGATCGCTTCAGCTTAAAAACATTTCCAATGAATCCAGGCCCAAAAGCTGTTGGAATCACAACTTTAAGCACTTGTATCTATACCCAAATCTTTATGGTTAATCAAGCTGAGTTTCTATGACATTAATGCCTATCTAACCAAGCTGAGTTTCTATGACACTAATGCCTATCCCACCTCAGTCCCAAACTGTTTGCTCAGAAAGGGGGCTCAGCTGTCAGAACTCCTCCATCAGATGAGTATGGAACAGTTCCCTGTTGTTACTAACACCAGGTTCTGTGGCTCACTAAAACTATTTTTTAGGTTCTTGTTGTGCCTTTCTGTACTTGCTCTGACTACAATCCAGCTTTCTTACTATTAACATCCACTGGAGATCAGTTCGAAAGCCAGATAGTAATTATTTAGTTATAAAATATTGGGGAGGGAACTTAAGCCTCTAGAATGACTAACTGAGTGCCTTTAATTTCTTATTAGTGTTACAGTTACTGTTGTTACTGAGCTGCTGGAGTGGAGCCAGAGAAGATCGACAAGGCTGGTGAAGGGACTGGAGCACAAGTCTTATGGGGAGAGGCTGAGGGAGCTGGGGGTGTTTAGCCTGGAGCAGGGAAGGCTCAGAGGTGACCTCAGCACTGTCTAGAACTACCTGAAGGGGAGACGTTCTAGCCAGCTGGGGGTTGGTCTCTTCTCCCAGGCACTCAGCAATAGGACAAGGGGGCACAGGCTCAAGCTCTGCCAGAGGAGATTTAAGTTGGAGATCAGGAAAAAATTCTTTCCAGAGAGAGCAATCAGGCATTGGAATGGGCTGCTCAGAGAGGGGGTGGATTCACCGTCCCTGGAGGTTTTTAACCTGAGATTGGCCGTGGCACTGAGTGCCATGATCTGGTAAAGGGACTGGAGTTGGACCAAGGGTTGGACTTGATGATCTCAGAGGTCTTTTCCAACCCAATCGATTCTATGATTCTATAAACCAAGAAAAACTTTGAATGAGCACTAAGTAGCAATTGAAGACTTTCTTTTAGGTATCACTAACATCATAATAATTTGAAACCAGTATTGTATTACAAATTTGAGATACTTACTATATCACCTCCATTGTATTTATTATTATTTTTCTAAAAGCTCCAAGGATAAGATGGGTGCAGTGTCACCACCTAGACATGGAAAAAGTGAATTGTAGTCAAAATTTCATGCCGACTGCCTGAGAGCCCCATTGTCCTGAAGACATTCATGGAACCGTCAAGGCTGGAAAAGACCTTCAGGAGCATTCAGTCCAACCAGCACCTCCCAGTGACCCCAAACCATTCCCAGGGTGTGATGAAAGTCAAAAAGACCCAACCCACCAGACAACAAAAGGGCAACAGACTTTTTGGTTCTATTCCAGCGACCAAAAGGCCACGTTGGGGTTTTTCCCCCTTAAAAAACGCAACAAGATGTGTGAGGGGGTTTGTTTTGTTCCAAACAAAGGACAGCTCCAGCAGCGCCGACCTCAGCGACCAGGAGGAGGGGGTGGGTGCGGACCAGCGCCCCGTGGGAGCTGGGGGAGACACGGGGCATTCCTGGGAAGGGCACAGGTCACTCCTGAGGAAGGCACGGGCTAGTCCCGGGAGAAGGGCACGGCTCATTCCCGGGGGAAGGGACAGCCGCCTCTCCATTGCCCTCGCTCCCGCCGCGGCCTCCGCACCAGTAGGGGGCGCTGCCGCCGCTCCCCCCGGAAGCGCCGCGAGGCCTCGTCTCTGGGGCCACGGCGGTACATGGCGGAGACGGCGACGGAGCGCTGGGAACAGGGAACAGGTACGGGAGCGGGACGGAGCGCTGGGAACGGGGACCGGAGCAGGACAGAGCGCTGGGAGCGGGGACCGGAGCAGGACAGAGCGCTGGGAGCGGGGACCGGAGCAGGACAGAGCGCTGGGAGCGGGGACCGGAGCAGGGCAGAGCGCTGGGAGCGGGGACCGGAGCAGGGCAGAGCGCTGGGAGCGGGGACCGGAGCAGGACGGAGCGCTGGGAGCGGGGACCGGAGCAGGACGGAGCGCAGGGAACGGGGACCGGAGCAGGACGGAGCGCAGGGAACGGGGACCGGAGCAGGACGGAGCGCAGGGAACGGGGACCGGAGCAGGACGGAGCGCAGGGAACGGGGACCGGAGCAGGACGGAGCGCAGGGAACGGGGACCGGAGCAGGACGGAGCGCAGGGAACGGGGACCGGAGCAGGACGGAGCGCAGGGAACGGGGACCGGAGCAGGACGGAGCGCAGGGAACGGGGACCGGAGCAGGACGGAGCGCAGGGAACGGGGACCGGAGCAGGACGGAGCGCAGGGAACGGGGACCGGAGCAGGACGGAGCGCAGGGAACGGGGACCGGGGCGGCGGGACAGAGAGCTGGGAACAGGCACCGGAGCCTGTATCAAAAACAGCATGGCTAGCAGGAACCGGGCAGTGACCCTTCCCCTGTACTCGGCGTTGATGAGGCCACACCTTGAGTGTTGTGTTCAGTTCTGGGCCCCTCAGTTCAGGAAAGATATTGAGGTGCTGGAGCAGGTCCAGAGAAGAGCAACAAGGCTGGTGAAGGGACTGGAGCACAAGTACTGTGGGGAGAGGCTGAGGGAACTGGGGGTGTTTAGCCTGGAGAAGAGGAGGCTCAGAGGTGACCTCATCACTGTCTAGAACTACCTGAAGGGAAGTCTTAGCCAAGTGGGAGTTGGTCTCTTCCCCCAGGCACTGGGACCCACTCCAGCCCCTCAATATCTTTCCTGAACTGAGGGGCCCAGAACTGAACACAACACTCAATTTTGAATAGATGCTTATTGTACCTGGAAATAAGTGCCTCAGAAAGGAATATAAGATGCATGGTTTAATTCCAGAATAAATTTAGTGTCTTTTTAGCCTGATCTAGACTAGAACACTATTATTTCTTTACATGTTTTTCATATTACTTAAACCCAGTATTTCAAGGCTATAGATAAAGGTCTGCAGTACAAATCTAACCGATTTTAATTTTTTTCTCCAGAGTGACCTTCATAGAACCTCTAAAGGCTTCAAAGAACTCATTTTAGGCAAAATAAGTGAAATAAGTTGTTCAGGTAAAGTAAAATGTATCCTTGTTCAGTCGGAGTTCAGCTTCAAGCTACCAATGAATGCCACAAGACCTATTACACCCGTCACACTGGCTTCAAGACTAAGCAAGAGATATCTTCAGCTGACCTGCTGTTGCTTCAGATGAGGACTGGGATAACCCTTTCAGAGAACAACACAATCTGCTTCCACCATGCCAAAATTTACATTGAGAGATTTGAAGACTTACAAAAATCATGTTGTGATCCCTTTAACATACACAGAAAACTGTCAAAGAAAAACTTACGAGCAATTGACTCAGATGATGCAACTTTTCTCAGTGCCAAGTTTGGAAGACAGTTTGTACCTGGTTGGAAGCTTTGTCCCAAATGTATGCGGATAATAAATGGAAGTGTAGATGTTGAACCCGAAGAGCGACAAAGAAGAAGACTTGATCCAGATGTAAGTGTATGGATCAGTTTTCCCATTCCCCCTAAGTTCTGCAAGCCATTTATACAGCTACTACATAAAATAATTTTTTTGTAATAGAAATAAGAAAGGCAGTAGTCTTTTATATGTGCAGGGGTTTACTGTATTTAAACCTTTATTTAGAGGACCTTAAAAGTTCTCTAATTAAATATTATGGCCTTTAAAATTTGAAAAATTGTGTCTACTAGAGTGACTTACAACTCATATGTTCATGTAAATACCAGACTGCTGCTGGTATTTTAAGCTGTCTTCAAGCCTTGCAAACAACAAACTGAACACTGCAAAAGTCGTTGCTAAGGATGTCTCTTCAGTTAAAAAAATGGGCAATTTTTTTTCTAGCAGTTCATTACCAAATAAACCTGCCTTGGGGTGAATTAGGTGTACTCTGGTTGTGGTGTCTGGGCTGTGAAGGCCATGGGGTTTGGTCAGCAGTGAACTGGTGGGGGAGGATAATGCTCCGAGTGCTGAGCTCACAATGCAGGTGGTGCATTGCTGGGTGCATCATCCAAGATGCACACAGGTCATCAGCAGTGTGGGCAACCAAACCAGCAAGAGCTCATCCATATCTGCCCTGGGCAAAGTGGAAGTGCATTCTAGGAGCTCTTGCCCACCTGTATGTTTCAATTACATGTCAGTGTGATTAGGAGGGGGATAGAAGTAAAATTTTAAAGTTTTAATTAAAACTGCTCCTACAAAGCTCATGTTGCTGGGTTCTGAGACTGGTATAGTTCTCCAGCATAAACATTTTAAGACTTAAGTGGTTTCTTATAGGAAATCATAGAGTCACAGGTCAAGAATTCACACAGGTTATTACAATATTCTGTCTTGACTGGACATTTTCTTGAGAATTTAGATTTGTATTTCTAATTAAATACCTCTTCTGTCTTCCTTCAGGGGCGTACAGCTAAGGCTTTAAAGTCTCTGCAGTTTGCTAATCCAGGACGACAGACTGAATTCACTCCCGAGACCAGCAAGAGGGAAAAAAGAAGGCTGCAAACAAAAATTGCAGCATTTAACTCCGACAGGTAATCTCTTTGCTGTATTTACAGTATCTTTAAGTTTCATTTAAAAATAAAATATCCTCAATGGTCAGTATCTCTGTAGCATGTAACATTGTCTGTGTGCGTGTTGGTGTGTTTATGGATTGCTTTCTTGGTTTTGAGGATGCTAAAGCTCACTGTCATTCCCGAGAGAGAACAGAAGATAAAAGATTGGCACACAGTCCATATTTCAGACAGTTAGAGTACAAGCAAGCATTTCTGAAGTGTGACAATACTGCACAGATCATAGATGTAGCAATTAATTTATGCATAAGCTAAATTTCTGATAATAGGCTAAATCCGAATGTAGTAAGATCAAGCAGATTACACTTTAAATATTGGAGTTATCTTTCAGTAAACCAGCAGTTACACTTGGTAAACAAAAGGGTGCAAGTTAGGATCTTAATTTCCTTTTGAAGAACAAAGTTAATGTCCAAGTTGAACAATACTAGATAACAAGTTACAACCTTCAAATGTGACTCATTCCATTCTGTAGTGGAAAGTTGAACTTGGTTATTTTCCACTAAAAGTTCAGACCAGTCTTGTCCTAATAGAAGAGTGATAGAAGTTTCAGCTCTGGCAGTTAAATGCCTCCCTGACACCCGATCCCATCAGATCTCAAAAGCTCAGCAGGGTCAGCCCCGAATTAGTACTTGGATGGGAGACCTCCTGGGAGATGCCGGGTGCTGTAGGTTCTAGTCCCGAGGACTTCACTGACACTGTCCAAGCTCGCTCGGCCGTGGCAGATGAACCTCAGGACTGAAACGGTGGTGCCAGTTCTGCGCACGCTGAGCCTCACCTAAAATCCACTGCGCAGGCTGGAAGGGCACACCCACGTGGGGAGAGCCCTGCCCAAATCTGCGTTAGCGAAGCCGAGCCACACACACACACACACACACACAGAAGTTTCAGCTTTAACTTGTCATACAGTGTTTGTTTAAACATGCAAGAAATATCCCATTAATGCCTTGCCACTGCTCTCCACTTAAGTTTAGACTCCCAAGAAACAGACACAGAATATGTTGTTCACCATCTACACATCCTGTTCCTCTCCATTTGTTTCTTCTGCTAAGTGTGGGCACATAGTGGAGATACAATTAGAACTGAGAAATGTTGTAAACACAGGTGTGTATATATTTTAAATTAACAGTGTCAAAGTGCACACCTGAAGAAAGCAAACTTCCCTGCACAATTAGCAGCTTGGCATCAAAATAAGTGGCTTTTAACAAAGAAATAACTGTTTTCATTATACAGGCAAGTTATACCAGCCAAGAGTAAAGTCTATGACAGCCAGGGACTGCTGCTCTACAGCGGGATGGACCTCTGTGACTGCCTGGATGAGGATTGCCTGGGATGTTTCTACGCGTGCCCCAAGTGTGGCTCCAACAAGTGTGGGGCCGAATGTCGCTGTGACCGCAAGTGGCTCTACGAGCAAATTGAGATAGAAGGAGGGGAAATAATCCGAAATAAGCACGCTGGTTAGTGTATATGTGCATTACTGAATCCTCAATATATGCTTTGGTTAAGCACAGCACATTCATCATTTAGTAAATTAATGAAAGCCATTGGAATTTGTCACAATCCACAAGATTAATGTGCTGACTTTCACAATCATTTTCAGTATGATTATAGAGATAATCTTACTGCTGTCTCTTCACACTTCACTCTACACTGTACTCAGGCTTTTTAGTCATCCAAGTAAGATCTCATTGAATAGTCTTTCACTGCATTTAAGTACAAAGTGCTAAATTTTGATGTCACCTATCCTGAGCCACTCACTCTTGTTTCATATATTGTTTTGTAGAATGTACCATCTCCATGTATCCCTCATTTTTCCTTCTGTAGTTCAGGATCTCATGGGTTTTATCTGTTTTATGTTAAACACTGAAAGTTCTCAATTAATTTAGATGCAGTATTAATAAAGTTCTCTCCAGTATTAGTAGTGAATGCTATGTCTTATGTAGAGGATCCAAGTTACAACTGATAAATCCAATCCTGTCTACTTGAAAAGGATTCAAAAGCATTTGGGTGTTCAGATCTCATCGAAGTTACTGGGATTTGAGATCAAGTTATCCTTATGAACACAAGCCTCACTGTTAAAATATTGAAATTAAACTGTCAAGGCATTGAAAAAATATATGTTAAAGTATTAACTATGACAAATGTTATTGTTTTGTTGGGTTTTAACAATTAACGTAATTTTGCTGTGTTTGTTATCAGTCTGTAATTAGACAGAACTGATACTTGACCAGTCTTTTCTCTGTTCTCCCCCCCCCCCCCCCCCCCCCCCTTTAAACTTGTTTCTAAGGTAAAGGTTTATAAGCAACTGAAATGAATTTGAGTGTCTGTTCCCAAACCAAAGATACCTATACTGTTACAAAAACCCCAAACCCAGTTGTATTAGTTTGGTTGATACGTTATCTGCCCTCAGAATATTAAACATTTACAATATAACAAGTTTATGGAAAAGAGATTTCATAAGTGAAATCTTAGTAACATTGTCATTCTTGATATTTTTGTTGTGTTTTGGACAATTTTCCTATTTCGGTAATAGACTTGGAAGATCAGCATGTTCATTTGGTTGGTTTTTTTCAGAATACTGTTAACTATTGATTTCTGAAGACTTCCTTGATAAAGTTGTATAATCTATTTCTTCAGCATATTTTGTTTTCTGATAAGTGTCATGAACATTGCATCCCCAAAATCCAAAGTTGCTTTGAGTTGTACTGACATCTGCTGGTCTTAGTGGAGTATAAGCACCAATTTAGACTACGTTTTTATTAAATCTGTTCTAAAAATAAACAGACTTATTTCATCAGTGTTGGCTGTTCTGCCAATGGATGTCTCCTTGGCCTTGGGTTCCAGCCACATTTATCACAAGAAACATGGTGTGAGTTTTAGGGAAGGCCACACACACTGCAGTTTTCTAGACAGCAGCCCCACAACTGAGTAACAGCCATGGCTTCCCTTACATACCAGTGACATTTAATCCATGTTCCTTTGTGGACTACAGAGCATGGTTATCCTGACACAGCAGTTCACATTGTGCTTTCATATCTTAAGCACCCTTTTGAATTAGGTGAAAGTATAAATAGGTAACTTCATGAAAGTGAGAGGGTGAAAGCTGGTCCAGTCTTGCATTTACATGTACTTTTTTTTTTAATTAGACCTGTGTCAGTGGTACCCATTGTTAATGAAGTTCACAGTATTTGACTAAAAATCTGTGTCAAGTACTGGGTACTTCTGTTTGCTACAGAGGCTACAGGACATGTAGGGGTTTTTTCCTAGTCAAAACCCCAACTTCTTGGCCTTGGCAGTTCACATGTTCTCTAAATAATACAGATTTTAAGTACTCATACCCTACAAAACTTCTCAAAAACTCTTCCAGAGAAAACTCCTAGCAAGAGAGGAGAAAACAAGAAAATGTTCCCCTCCCTGGATAACACAGCAGGGATGGCAGCAAGGCCTGATCTCGGCAGGGCAGCCAGTGCATCCTCACAGGTCTGAGGCAAAGACCAAAAGAGACAGAAGCTCCACCTCCCTCTCTTTTTATACTTTTTGATGATGTCAGATCACATGAAATGCTTCTTTGGTTGCTTAAATCAGGTGATGCTTGTCCCTTCTAATCTATGTCACATGCCTAGGCTGTGGTGCGTTACTAAGTTCAATAGTATGTTTTTATACAGTTCTTGTGCCCCTCATCTATTTCTCTGTTAAAAAACATTGTTGCAAGTCAAACTTACCATCTTGCTAGATGTGAAATGCTTACAGCTACCAATTCCTCCATTTTTTCCTCTCTGTTTTTATAAACACCACACAAGCTCTCACCACCATCTAAAGTGATTGCATATGCACTTCCCCATCTATCAGAATTACTCCACAACTAAGCCTGTTAAACAGCACATTCTTTCAAAGGAAGCAACTGCTTTCCATGCAATCCAAAGTTCATAAATGAGGTCTCGCAACCTCTTCAAACTCTGTGCACAAAGAGAAAAGCCAACTGCAGACACACCTCAGTGGCCATATTAAAACTTTCCCTTTGGTACTAACTGCTAAAAATAATGCCTAGACAAAGTTTACATATTTAAAAGTCAAAAATCAATTGCAATAAAAGACTGGTTTATGAATAATGCATATCCCATGGATCAGTTTGAGTTTATTGAACAGAAGCTGCAGAACTGTGATCTCATAAGTACAGTGTTAAGGACTGGTTTGGTTTCTCTCTCATATAGAGCAAACTTGATAGTAAGTTTAGAATATAGTCAAATCTAACATCTTCTAAAGTCAGTGAGGGTTCCTCTGTGGACCTTGTGAGTTACCACACAACCCACTGATCATACCTGAGACAAGATGTACCCCCATGTAGAGCTGAAAGCTTAAAAACAATCAAATACCCCCAGCATTATTTTTGTTAAATACTCAACTAGTGTAAATAAGTAACAAATTACTACAGTCAGGTAAGTATTTCAGAGAGGGTTTATATTAACATTTTCAACATTATGCTACAAAAAGGCTTTTATCTTTGGGAGATACATTACAACCTTAGACACGAGTTTTGTTTTCTTTTAATCAATTAAAATTATTAAAAATCAATTAAATTAAAACTTCATTAACTTAAGACAAGTCCTAAATTTTCAGTCTCTTGGCTGACCATTAAAGACCTCAGAAACAGCAAGAAGTGGACAGAGCTACACAAAAAAATGTGACTTTATAAATCCAGGAGTCAGAACTAAAGCTTCTAAGGGAAGAGAGAAAAAAACCCAAGGTGACAAAGTAGATTTTTACTTATCTTAGATCTGTTTTAATGTTCTTTTTAGCCTTTTCATATAAGCATTACCCACGTTAGCCAGAATGGGCCAATGGACAACTGCACAAAAGATCTCACTGAAACCCACTGGTGACAACAGTACACAGAGGTGAAGCGTTCAGCTGGACATTTGTCACTTCTTATGTGACAGAAACATCTCAGCTTGCTGGAATCAGCATTAATGCCTTAGCAGTTATCAGTCTTACAGAAAAACATAAATAATTTCCAGTTTTAATTTAGTTTCCCCTAAGATTAAAGTTATATTTTTGGTCATATTTGTTTCTCAATAAATGCAGTTTCAGCCTTTTTCAACTGACCTTTCCATGGAATATGGGATGCACTGGCATGCGGTAGCTTGTCCCTCATGATCCAGGTATTTTTCCCCAATAATTCTTTAGCAAACATTCTGAAAGCTTTATTCACTTTTGTATTCACCTTTGTACTGACTTCTATAACCAGTCAATGTCATACTAATGACAACCATATTGAAACACTTCTCTCCAAATTCAAGTTACAAGTGCTTTTAAATCCTACTAGTTGTATACGTGCAGTTTATTACAATTATTATATTTAAAGATCTTTAATTATAAATTGCATCTAATATTCACCAATGAGGAAGCCACAACCAGAGCTATTCTGTTATTCATTCACTGCAATGAGAGCTCAAATCATTATCTGTCCTCCAAACACGTTAAAAAGATATTGTAGGGAGGTGTGAGCAGTGACAATTAAACTGTCCGGTTCACTCTTTGCAGTTGTGGTCAAAGCTCATTACCCTGCAGGGCGGTCCCGTGGTGTTGATGGAGAGCACTCTGGACTCTGAATCCCAAAGGTCCCGAGTTCGAATCTCAGTGGGACCGTGCCCTAGCAGTTCAATGCCTCCCTGCCATCCCATCCCGTCAGATCTCGGATGTTCAGCAGGGTCAGCCCCGGTTAGTACGGGGTGCTGTGACAGTCCCGAGGACTTCACTGTCACTGTCCAAGCTCGCTCGGCCATGGCAGATGGACTTAAACAGTGGAGCCAGTTCTGTGCACGCTGTGCCTCACCTAAAAAAGCCACTGTGCAGGCTGGAAGGGCACACCCACGCAGGGAGAGCCCTTCCCAAAACTTCGTTCGCGAAGTTTGGGCATACAAATATACATACCCTGCTCTGAAACAGGGGACTGGCATTCCCCAAGTTGCGCGTACCCAGCAGAGGGCATCGCTTTACTGCAAACCCGGCACTGAGCGGCTCCGAGACCTGCAACCCCAGAGCTGGGGCATTCCCCAGGGAGGGGCTCCCTGAGCCTCGGGAACCGAGCCCGGGGCAAAACAATATCACCCACATCACATCCATGAGGGTGTGCAGCACAGCACACTCGAGGACAAAATTAGCACTTAAGAGGAACTTACTTGATTTTTGAGCTTTATGCAAAAGCATCTCACCAGCCCTCCAAACACCTCGATGGTTGCTAATTCTTTAAGAGGAAAGCAACACGGTTTTTGTAGGTACATTTATATTTTGCTATGAAACCTTGATTAAGGGCTCCTGCCTGAACATTCCCTTAAAAATTCAGTACTGAGTAGCCAAGAAACCCACTCACAATAGGGCCCTTCACTCATTAGCCAAACAGGAAACTTCTGACACCCACAGGGGCACCGCTGCCAGTGTGCTTAATCAGAATCACAGACTATTTTGAGTTGCAAGGGACCCACAAGGATGATTGAGTCCAACTCAAGTCAATGGCCCGCATAGGGGATTGAACCCATGACCCTGAGTACCACCCGTGTTCTGGTTCCCCGGCTAACAAGGAGGTGTTCCTACAGTATTGTAGCACAGTAACCAGAACAGCAGCCAGAAACAGCCTAGCATAAGGTGTGTTGGGTGGGGAACGTCAAGAGGCAGCTAGCCGTGAGGTTTCCCTGGTTCTCCTGCCATGACTAAGTGGTGAGAAAACTGCCCTAATTGTTCTCCTCTTCCGTCAGGTTCCTTTAGTAGCCTTTCACATTTACTCGCCAGCAAATTAAATGTGTATCACGAGCTAAATTACTTGCTTTTCCAAGTTCTAGTTCGGACAATATTAACAAGTGGATTGCAGTGAGCTCAGTTCTCCATCTCGCCCACAGGTGTCAGCATTATCTACCACAACCTCCTGAGAGTTAACAATGCAGAGTCCCGCACTGCAACCAGAAGTAAAAGCAATTCTCTTCCATCACCTTCTGATTTTCCCTTTGATATTCTTTCCTTTGTTCTTGCATTTTAACTAATAGGTCTACCTACTTTAAATTCATTATTTTAGCTACTGAATTAGTACCATAGACAACATTAGTTAATATATTAAATATATATCAGCAAGCATCAGCCGTTTAACTCAGGTAAACTGCATGCCAGAACCATCAGAACTTAACTTCTCAAAAAGAAATCGCTGGGAATTCAATAATCCTACTCCATTCACGGCTTTTAGGGCTTCACAAGTCATCTGAGAAACTGAAACAAAAAAAAATTAACAGAACTACTTTACTTAAAGGTAGAAATTCAGATTTCACCAACTTTCAGTAGCATAAGTTTGCTTAATTCAATATTCTTTTTCTAGTTAATCCTTCATAAGGGTACCTGATAATCCAGATGAGAATGAGTTTTCTTCTAACTTCAACCATTTTCTTTTGTAACTTTGTAGCAAAACAAATAACCCAAAATCCTCACCATCAAGCCTCAAAGCTGCTCCTTTCCTTCTGCTTTATAACATGGGCCTGCTCTCTCAGGTGACTTTAGCAGCTTTCAATCAGATGGGCTGGATCCTGCCTGTTCCTGAAACCCAGCTCTTCTTAATAGTTATATAATTAGTGTGATTTTATTTTGGCTTGGTTTTCATTTGTTATCTTTGTTCTGCTTCCGGGGAGTTTCAATTCAATCTCCAGGAAAAGAGAAAAATCAGAGTGATTGTTCTGTTAAATACACTTGTGTAGGATGTCTAACCTCCAGCGGCTCCTTAAAACTACAGGCTCCTCCAAGCAGCACTGAGGGAGCCCCAAATCTCACTGCACTGCTCCATGGCTCAGTATGGAGCTCCTCCTAACAGTCCCAGTCTTGAATGAAATGGCTTAGAAGGGTAAGGAAGCCAAGCAAATAGGTGGGTTCTGCCCAGGTGAAATGTGTCATGATAAAATGCTGACACTGACAGAACTGTTTGGGCAAAGCCACATTCACCTCACTGGTTACATGTGAAACAGGAATGGAGACTGTGCCTGAGATCTTATGGTTCAAAGAAGCCACTGGAGGAAGCAGCTGCAGAACAACCATCACTGTACACCTAAAACAAAATCACCTTCTGTTGTTGGGTTCCCAAAATAAAAGATTGGGTAGCACTTACAGGATTATCCCCTAAAGATGCAAAGAAACCTGAAGCCCCTATGAAATGTTATGTTACCAAATGCCCAGACCTGAACTTGAATATTTGGGTTTGCCTTTGGAGTTCAGAATCGGGACAGGGGACAGGGCAGGCAGACACACAACAGTATTACAGATAACTTTTCATGTCCTTTCTGTTGAATGTGGCCATTATAAACCAACTGGGTGGAAAGCACAGGAACGCAGAATTTTATTCTTTTAAGAACTTTTTTTTCCTACTGTGTTGTGGGTTCAGTTTTGCTTTTATCAAAAACCTCAGAATGGCCAAATTTATCCAGCCTAGTCTGTGCCAGCTACTTCTGCTTTATGACTCCCCTGTGTTAATTCCTAGTCTGTGAACTGCTGACTTTTTGAAGTAAAAGATTGGGCTAGATCTGGTTTGCAGCAAATGAGGATGCAGGACCACAGACAAAGGGCATCCATCATAGGAGTTGCTGCAGAAGATGTCTGCAGTTTCTTTTCCTCCAGTGTGAGTGAGCTGCAACATCAAGCTCTACATGCACACGCTCCATTCCAACCAGGCATCTCTGACCCAAACTGGGATAACAGGGTTTTCCTGGTGTACTCTCTGAGCACATACTGATTCCTTTTTAAGTAATACTTTTGCTGCAGAGTGGCAGAACTGGACTCACTAACATTGCACCTGTAACTTCCTCAGTTTTAATCTGCATAGTGCTCCAAATGGTCCCAGGTTGATTCAGGTCTCAGTAACATATATATTTGTAGCACTGTAAATGCAGTGGATCCAGCCAAACTAGTTGGAGCTCAGCTCTCAGAAATACCTGGTGCAAGTGATGTGGTCTATGTTGCCATTGATCCAATTGGATTTGTTTGAATCTGCCCAAGAGTGAAGAAGTGAAACTTCTTTTCTCCCTAAGTGTGTGTTGTGTCCTGTAGGGTATGAACAAAGGGGACCTGCATTTCATTGACTTGTATTGGCCTCAGCAATTATTCAATAGTTAACTGGAAGGCTGGAAATTATCCTTCTACATCTTCTGCTTCAATGTAATTTGAAATGCCCATTCATCACTCAGTTAGAGCTGGTACCCAACCCACTATTTAGATACTACCCATGTGCTACAGAGAGAGCTTCTGGAGGAGCAGAGCTGTAGCTCTTTCCCCCTTTACATCTCTCCTTTCCTCTGACTCTACTAATTTCACTATTTTATTTTTCCCATCCAGAGCTAGTTGGTGATGCTTCTCACATGTCAGAAATTGCTACTGACATTTCAATTTTGCTTTATTTTTCTCCTGTCTTTGATAGCATTATAGAGAACATTTATATTTGAATAAAAAGCAAATAATGCATGTCAGAGTGTGCATCAGGGAACATCAAATTGTTTTTTTCCAATTACAACTCTATTTCAAATAGGGTAATGCAATTAAAGGATAATTGCTAGAAGTGCAAAGCCAAGGTTATGATCAGAAATGGTTACCCTTTCACTTCAAAGGCCTGTCTTACTAAATAAAACATTCCTGTGGGGCAAGTTACTCCACATATCTTCAGGTATTCAGAACCAACTATATGTCTGGCACTACAAATAGAGTGGTTTTTCATGTATAAATTACAGTGTTAGGAAAGAGGACAAATAAAGGCGGCTTTATCACTGATTGATAATGGTATAAATTCATTTCAGGATAGGATATTAATTAATAATATATTAGTAGTGTTTAAGAAGCAGTAACATAAGATGCTTTTAAACAGTAGTCATGGTAAACTGCTAATACTTCCTTAGCACTGAGCTATAGTTTGAGTTCTCATTTCTTTGATAAACTATCAGCAACAAAATAAAGAAGAAGAAAAAAAATTTGGGCTGTTCTCAGTGGACCTCAACAGCCTGGCTCTGGTCATGTGTCTCTGGGGTTTCAGCCCTCTGACCTGGACCAAAACTGCCTAAACAAATACATGTATTCTGCATTCCCGGGGGACCCTCAGCTGCCTGCACGAACACAGGGAATTCCCTCTCCTTTCAAATGGCAAAGGCACACCTCAGCCTGAAACAATGCCAGAGTGACCTCCCACCTTCCTGCATTCTCCTGTGCCCAATCACTGCAGAGATGGACCTATCGGGACCAGCCTGGAGAGGGATTTTGAGGTATACCCTCCCTTTTGAAGGGGGTTTCCCTCTGCAGTTTGGCTCTCGCATCAAAGGACTGTGGTGAGCCGAATGTTTTGCGAAGTGTAGAGTTCCTTTTCCAGAGCTGCCTTTGCCCCTGTGTGAAGCAGCACAGCAATGCTGTAGCCCAGCTCCTCCCAGGAACCATTCAATGGGAAGCCAGACACAGGAGGAGTCGAGTTGTGCCAGCTCCCCATGGAGCTAAAAATGATTTTCCCATGACATGAGCATACATCACTAACTAGCACGAAGCACTAATTAGCATTGCCCTTCATCAGCCCCCATGTCACTGCCAGCTCCCTGGGGAATGGGGCTTTCTTCTTCAGCTGGGCTCAGAGGAGGCTAAACGGGGATTTAAATGTAGCTGATAACTGTGGCAAGGGCTGTTCTAAAGGTGAGGAGGCTTCAAACTTTATTCAGAGAAAGAGTCATGGACTTCTATCCTTTGAAAGTCCAAAACTGCTGGAAAAACCTGCCTTTCTTCAGAAGGCTGTCTGCTGATATAATGCTTCAGTGTCACAACCCATTTAGTAAGGGTTTGCCATCCTGTTTTACTTAAGTGTGTGAAATAAACCAGCAATCCTTTATTATTAATTGCCTTATTGGACTGGTAATAGTGCCTAAAATGGGCCAGGACTCCAATTTGCTCCTCTTGGAACCGCTATTTGCTATGAGAGCACATATTCTCATTTTCTGCAGGAGATTCAGTGGGATGGTGACTGAGCCTTGCTCCCGTGTTGTTTTTCTACAACTCCTTTATGGAGGTGGTTGACAGGCAATGCAAACTACCTGTTAACTGCATCACGGGAGCAAGCTTTATTTTAGCAAATGTTCCAAGGTAGTGGCAACACTTGGGTGACAACGCAGTGTTTCTAACTGAACCCACTGCCTTTCCCCTGCTGGACCTCACAGACTCACGATTATCTCCTCTGGAACCAGCTGAGCCTCACAGAGCTACACACCTGAGATAACACTGAGAGGGCTTATCCCCTTGTGCTGTCAATCCACTTGTGCTCCTGCAATGAGAAACCAGAAGGTGAAGCTGGACATACAGAGAATTTGTTCTATAACATGAATAGTTTAAACAAATATAATAATGCTTCCAGAACATTTATTCTGCCTGCATCCCACTGTACCTGGGCCAGACAAAAATGCTCCTCTGTGTACAAACTAGGGAAATGGGGCAGAATAGCAGAGCAGGAAATATTCATCCCTAAGGAACAAACTAGCAGTGGAAAAGCAGCTGAGTTAAAGCATTTCCATCATTCCCTGGAGATATTTCCTTATCTCAGTAACTGGAGGAATAATAAGTAAATAAATACAATGTCTTATTTAGCTGTGTTGTTGTTGTTGGAGTCCTTTGTCTGCAGTGTAGTCAGAAAAAACTTTTGGATTGATCTGGAGTGCACAAGCCTATTTTCTATTAAAGTGTATTAATGCCAGGTTCTGTGCAATTAGTGAAAAGTCAATTCCCATTACTAGTTAACACTATTGAGTATCTGCTTTCTCCAATAAAAAGCTATGTCCAGCATAAAGACAATAAATCGATAAGCAGCCACTTTCTAAATCTATTCTGTCTCCTCCAAAAATGCAGAGAAGTGCTGTCATTTAGAAATCAGAATGGATTTAGAAGAGATCCCCTGCAACTCTGTTCTTTGAAAAAGCCTTTGCTCCTTTCTAAGAGCTGCACACTGGTGTTAAAATCTTTACATTCATTTAGCAGCATCAAAGACTGGGTTGCCAGAAATCCTCCATGGAATTAAGCAGTCTCACATGTTTGGATCATATACATGCATTATGATCTTCTCTACTGTGAGGGTGGCAAGGCACTTGCACAGGCTGCCCAGAGAAAATGTGGCTGTCCCATCCCTGGAAGAGTTTAAGGCCAGGATGGAATGGGACTCTGAGCAAAGTAATCTAGTGGAAGATGTCCCTGCCCATGGTGGGGGGGTTGGAACTATATGATCTTCAAGGTCGCTTTCAACATTTTATCATTCTATAATTC
The DNA here is from genome assembly GCF_047495875.1 of Pithys albifrons albifrons. NCBI lineage: Eukaryota > Metazoa > Chordata > Aves > Passeriformes > Thamnophilidae > Pithys > Pithys albifrons. Next base: position 58,934,451 of record NC_092463.1, on the reverse strand, counting down.
TCTGATCCCGCAGCTTCTGAAAATGCCAGGCCAAACCTGGGACAGACCTTGGAGGTGTCTGAGATCCCACCAACAATCCTATTGACTGGGCAGCTCTTTCAGTCTGCAGACACCTCACTCTTATGAAAAGCAACCATTTCTGAAATTCCTTACAACTGAGACTTGGCATTGCATATTCACCTTGCTAATTCCACAAGTAGTAATTGCGTTTTGGTAGAACTTCCTCTCCTGTTGTAGGATGTGCTGGAAGTGCCGCCCAGGTGGCACACTTGGATTTGCAGTACGTGGTAAGGACTTAGGGCTGCCTTTCCAGTGGTCATGGAAAGTAATTGCATCCTACCATGATAGCAGAGACTTCAGAGTGCAAGGAGCACCTGAATGCTTAGCTAAAAATCGGACAGGGAGAAGTGACAAAGGTCTGTTTGATGCGTTTTTGAGCTTCTATGTGCAGGTGTCCTGTCTGGTTAACCCATCAGTAAATGAGGAATATGATTTGAAATTAACAAAAAAAAATTACTAGAATGCAATGAGTAAACTTATTCTTCTTGGGTAAGGAAAATAAAAGCAAAACAAGAATAGGGGGGAAGAGTGAAAGAAGATTTATTGTCCTGCTCTTGAGATTTCTTTGGTTTAGTATTGGTTTTCACTTTCACCATGGACCTGCAAAAGCCCAAAGGCTGCTGCTCAAAAGGGGATAAAAGGCAACTAAAAGGCAGCTGCTGCTGGTAGCCTTTTTTGCTGTTAATGGCACCTGCAGAACCAGGGGGAAAGGAATGACTGGTGGCAGAAAAAGCTAAAGATTGCTAAAGGAAAGGAGATGTATTTTCCTTCTTTCTTTACAAAGAAGCAAGGAAATAAAGCTGCTTTGCCTGTTTTAATGATCATCTGCTAAACATCTAAGCAGCTGAGTTGTTAGTCAGAATGAATGTAAATGAAATTCAGACATAGACAAGGCTATTTGTAGAAATTTGATTTTTATAGACACATTGGCAGTACTTTTTCCCCAGAAGTATTACATTTTGATTTAGCTGAGGAAAAGAAATTATATTATGTGATTTAATTACATGATCGTGACTCACACTTTGTTACAAATCCTCAGCGGTGAAAATGGAAGCAAAATGCAAGCTATCTGGTAGGTAAATATGTTCTTTTAAACTGTTGACTGAATTTGAATAATGAATAAATTGGAGGAAATGGCAATCTGCTTGTGGAAGCTCCAGGAAAAAATAAAAAAGGGCTAAGCTCATAAGGTAAATTATTAATGTTGGTATATTCGCTTTGCTCCAGTTATTTGTAACATAGGAAATGTGATTTGCGTGTGTATGTCATTTTAATATTAACTCAGTTGCCAGCTCAGATCTAAAATAATGAGACAGATCCAAGTCTTTCATTTCCAGAGATGCATTTTTAATACAAGTGAAATCAATACAGTAAAACATTCTGCCCAAAGGAAGGCTAAAAACTGAGTTTGGGGAGGTTTCAGACCCTCTCTATTTTCTTCACCTGGGCTGTGACAGACACAAACACACGTGGAAGTTGCTCAGTAAGAGCATGATGACATCTGCTTCTGCTTCTGAGTTCAAAGGCATGCTGTGATCTTTTCTGCTGCAAGTTTGATCAGGAGCAGCCACAGCAGTCTAAACAAGAGTGAAAACTCCTTTGGCTCCTTAGCCACAGCTGCATACAGCTGCAGGGCCCGAGAGTTAGTGAGTGAGAGCTAACATCCTTGGTGGGATGCTGCTGGGGATGCCTGCGTGTCAGCAGGAATGTTGCACAACCACTCCTTCCATTTCCAGCCCTTCCTTACTATTCATAAATACACACCCTTTTTTTTACACTATCTATAAATACCTTCAATCACAAGTACAGGAATAAAACTCTATTAAAGAGGGTTGTAAATTACAGCTACGTTTTTAGATTGGAGTGTTTTGTTACTTTTAGATTTGAGCGTTTCTTTAATTTTGTTGCACTGTTTCTCAGAAACACAGACATTTTAGTATTTGCAGATGGTAACTGTGGGTCAACTCTGGGCTCTGGAGCCTTGTATTATACCCCAGCATTGAGACAGGCCCACTGTCACTTTTCAGGCTTTGCTTTGCCAACATGCCTCAGCCTGGGAAGGGCCATCTCTGAGACTGAGAAGGTTGTCTGGGGCTTCCCAGACCCGACTAAACCCAGCCAAAGGCAGAGCTGCTCTGTGTGTCACTGAGGAATCACTGGGACTGCAAAAGGGACAATTTATCTCATTCACAGTCTGTTTCAGTATCAGTGTGTGTGATGTACTAGATGTATGTACTAGAGATGCCCATGAACACAACCATGGCATGAGGGCGGGCAACCTCCTCACACACCTTTGCCTGTGGGTTTAAGAGTGCTCAGAGCCAGGTCCTGCTCTCGCTGCTAACTGTGCAAGGGCCGTGTGAGCCCACGTGCTGACTCTGACACTGAACCACCACCTGGACAAGCTGTGACACCTCTCGGTCACACCACCAGAGGGCCTGAGGCTGCGCTGCCTCCATCACACGGGACATGGAACATCCACGGTGCTTGTGCGAGGGACCCACACCAACCTGCAAGCCTGGGTGCGTTCAGCTTTCCTAACGCTGAATCGAGAAATGCCGACGGTCTGAGAAGTCTTAAAGGCCGCAGCAGCACAGAAGGAGAGGACTTAAATTTTTATGTCCTCTCCTCCTGTTTAGGACATAAAATGAGTCCTGTGGGTGTTTCCATGAAAGCAATCATTGAAATTTTCTTGGGGATCAAAGGGAAATGGCAGACTGGGGCTCATCCTGCTTTGAAGCTGCTTAAAACACAGAGAGAACCCCTTATTTGAAAAGCAGGGCAGAACTTCTTTTGAAGGAAATGCCCTAGAAAGCTGGGGAGATCCCTCAAGAGAGAGGATCTCCCCTCAGGGTTCCCCCTGCGTCCTTGTATGGCTGCAGTTCCCTCTCCCCACTCTCTGCTCATTTGTGCCTGGTGCATTTATGTCAAAAAGAGAAGACTGACCAGCTGAGCAGGCTCAGCCCCACGGGCTGGCTGAGCTCCACATGCCCCTGGTGAGCAGTATCCCTATGAACAGGAAAGGTCACCATTCTTCCAACCCTTCTGTGTTCAGCCCACTGAAGGAGAAACCTGGGCCTTGGTGAAGTCAAAGTCACTCATGGCCGTGTCAGAGACCTCTGCAGTGTGGCCTTGCTCCAGGTATGAACGAGCATAGTGCACAGGGGAGGCAAATTTGGTGGTAAGAAAAGCTTGGACCTATCCCTATCCACTGCAGATATGAGCTGGGCCTTTGGCTTTTGAGACACAGGAAATACAAAGCATTGAGTATAACTGTGCACCTTGCCATAGATGATTATTTTAGACCAGTACAGTCTTGTGATGAGTAGTAATAGCATGGGAATGAAATAATACTGATCCACTCCAAAAGCTGCTCTCCCAGTGACATATATAGCAGAAACAATAGTGGGAGGTGGCTTTTTTTTTTTTCCCACCTTGCTCAAAGCTTGTGCCAAGTTCCCTGGAAGGATCATCTACAAGTTTCAGTGTGTGAAAATAGTAGTGCTGTCAGGCAAATTTCAGGTCTCATTTTCATACCGCAGAAGGATAGCAGCTTAGGTGGGGTTACATCCAGATAAAAATGTCTCTTTATTTAACTCAAAGAGTGCTGGAGCAGAGGTGAAATCACTGTGGAGTTTGGTCCAGCATTTTTCTGTTTTATAAGACTGTACGTAAGATATACAGATTGTGTTTTCTTGAGGTAGATCCAACTCTCACACTGAGCTGCTCTGCTGAGTTGCTCTGCACAGGGGCCAGGGGTATGCTGGGTTCTTGAAGGCTTAGAAGTTTCCTGTCTTCTTATTTTCCACTGACTGACCCTGCATCCTCCAGAGACTGCTTGTTAACAGCACAGACCATGGCCAAAAATTAAAAATGAAAAAGGAGAAGGGGGTGGGGGGAGGAGAGGAAGGATGAGAAAACAAGACATACCCACAGCAGTCTTTGCTGTATATTCCCTCCATCCCACCGACAGCGTCATGCAGAAGGAAAATTGTTCTATCAGTGACTATGTTAGATTCATGACCCCACCACAACCTTGAATTGGCCTTTAGTTGTCGCTGATGGGAACTGAAGAACAGCTCCTGTCGACATGATTGCTGCTCTCCAATGAATCAGAACACGCAGGGCACAGAGCAGCACATTAAACTAGCAACAGAAATATATCACTGTACTTTTATATAGATGTATTGCTTTTGCCCAGGCATATAAATGATTGGGCTATCCACTTATTTTTTTTCCAAGGACTATAAATTAAAAATAAGCTAAGGGTTTGGAAATTATGTTCTCTCTCTTTTCCCTCCTCCCCTTCTCTCCCTTTTTTTTCTCTTTCAAAGCTGGGTAGCTATTTTAGGTCTACAGTAAAACATTTTAAAGGTAATCTTACCGCCTATGTCTACTTGACCATCCTTTTTTCTAAAAGAAATCTACTACTGCAGTTCTTGCTTAGGTAATTTAACATGTTGGTGTGATCACATTAACTGTGTGTGTGGATCCCTCTGCTGCTTCTGCTGCTAATGAACACTTAAAAAGGCTGTTTGGTTTTTTTTTTAATTTAGTAAGGTAACTGAAATGGCAAAATCTGTGTATATCAGTTGTTGGGATTTTTCCCCCTAAAAATATTTTATGAATAACATTATTTCAATATACCTTAACCAAAGGTCACTTTGACTTGAAAGTTACTTTGATGCACTGCTGCATAATTTAATGTACTGCCTCAAAAATGGAAATGTTTCACCATTAAATTGCATATAATTTTTGCAGCATTCTCTGCTTACTGATTGAATCATCTATTTAAATCATCACTTTAATTCAGAGATTAGATCACCAGATCTGCAGAGATTGGAATACATTTTGTCCATTGCATATTTCCAGCTCTTTTTTTGCTCTTTGCAAACAATTTGTCACTTACCAGCTTTGCAGCCAGATGTAGAAGGAATAAGCAAGCTGCTCAACTTGCATTCCTCCCCCAGCTCAGGAGGTTTTGGGGGATAAAACGCAGGACAAGACCCCAGGCACCCATTTTTCTGTGGTCTGAGCCCAAGGCAGGCAGGTATCCCAGTGGCTGTTCCAGCCCTGGAAACCCTTGTCCAGGCCAGCAGTCCCCAGGCATGTGAGTGGAACAACTGACTACCATGAGGCAAATTTTTCCTACAGGAATCTGTGGGACTGAGTCTGCCAGATGGTCTTCTGCTAGTTTTTTGAATGTGTTGTAATAAGACTGTTTTAACTTTACATTTCTTGGACTACCTGCTAAAGGAGTTTGGTGGTAACCACATGTCTGCATGTCAGATGAAGTGGTTTTGCAGGCCACCAACATATGACCTGGTCAAAGAAAATAAATGAGCTGGTCACAGCTATTTCCTCTCAACAGTAATAAACACCATCATAGTGTTTCCTCTGTATCTTTTCTCCAAGTTTTGGGTGATTCAATCTTTACTGTACACCACTTTCTAGCAAAACTAGTAAGCTATAAACGAAAACCTGGCTGCATTATTATCTCTTTAAAAGACTGGTAATTTCCAGATCTAATAATAACATGGTCTCAAGGCCCACAATCAACCCAGAGATCACTGGCAGGTGGGTGAAGGTGGGCAGTTCCTCTTTGCTGTTTCCTCAGGAAGTGGAACCACAGCTGTAGGAGAAGGGATTTATGGCCATCACCTACCTGAGACCAACACTTCGCTTGCTTTGAAGATGTGGAGACCAACACTTTGCTTGCCCGGAGCTTTTCCTGGAGAGGCCACATGTCAGGCTTGGATTCTGCTCTCACACTGCCACCAGCCAGCCAGACCTGTCTCCCTGTGGCTTCAATCCCTTTCAGAGCCCACCTGAAAGTCCATCCATGGTGGCATTCTTAGGGTAATGGATGCTGATAACCTGTTCTCCAGATATAAAAAAATATTGTCATTCTATTTAAAGAAAAAAGAGACTTGCTTTGTGGCTAAAGGGCTGTCCCAAAGCACTTGATTCCCTCCCCAGGACATGTGCAGTTTGCCACATGGCCTTGGAAGCCCAAGTAGCTGTTACTTATTTGCTGAGCTGAGGAATTAGGAAATTTGGGTCTCTTTTATTTTTTCCTTTTTACAGAGTTCTTGTAAGTCTTGACTTCCTAATAGCTTTAACATATGCTAATTGTTTACAAACTATCTTTGGAGCAAGACTTGCTAAATTCTAGGGCTACTGAAGTTACATGTCTGAGGGTGAACTCCTAAGCTGTTCTAGGCTGTGAGAATGGATCTATTTTCATTGCCCTCCTGTCAGGCTCAGAGGGATCTGCTGGCTGCAAGGGCATTTCTCCCTCTCTGTGCCCATCAGAGGGGTGCAGAGGGGGCACAGCCACAGCTTGGCTTTTGCTCTTCATCTAGAGGAGGGAGCTCTAAGGCCAGTGAGTTTCTGCCAGCTCTGGGGGGAGCATGCCCACACATGTTGTTTTCTATAAAATACTACCTAATTCTCTAATCTAGTGTTAAAAGACAGGGAAAAGCTCTTGTGAGCAGCCATGGAAAGGAAAGTAAGAAACTCTTGGAAACTGTCTCAAAGTGGGACAGCACAGCTCCCCAGGGAGGTGTTCCATGCCCAGAACTATTGACATCCAACTCTATCTCGATCTTGCACCTGACTCAAGTGAGGTGAGGCTTAAGTTACCAACAGGCTTTAAACCACCAGTCCTCAAACTTAAAATAGCCCACCCAATAAGTATCATTGGCACTTGAAGGACACATAGAAAGTCATTACTGAAAGGTGCCAACTTTTCTGAAGATAATAAATTAGTTTTCTGACGCCTTGAATGTTTTCCCAGCCCAGTCAGGAGGTTGTTTTATAGCACAGGTCTGGCAGGCTGCTTGCTTATTTATGTTATGAATGTCCATGATTTTATTTAGGGTTTAGGTTATCACCAGATGTTGAGATTGTACAGGGTGGGGAAAAATGCTTGCAATGTCCTCACCTGCTCTACTCCACTGTTTCTCCAGCAGCTCATGTGAAGGGGAAGGTTGACAAATTCCTCATATCAAGCCCAGCTGTCAGAACAACACGGGGTAATAGCTGTCCTTGTCAAACACACCAATTAATTCACCAGCGTGTCAATGGAGGGGTAATTGATAGACTCCATGATCTGGCTGAGTAATGAAAGTCTGAAGCATTACTAAGACCATCTCAACTCTGAAGACATCCCGCAAACTAACCTGAGCTGACAGCACTGTGGTGAGGGGCGCTTGAAAAAAAAAAAGAACGAAACCAAAACAACATTTTGTTGCCAGAGCACGTAGAGGTTTGATATGAATCTCCATTTTAAGGGGAGAAAAGGATGTGAAAAGAAAGACTATGAAACAACGGCATAATATTGCGGAGTGGCACATTTATTCAAACACTTCTTAAAGTCAAACAGAAAATATAATTAGAGGAATTGTTTCTCTGTGAGAATCTGTGTGTTCTGGAGTCTTCCTGTTAATGAGGGAGTTGCTTTTAGAAGAAAATGTGGCCATTGTCTTAAAAGCTGCGGCTGCAGAAAGGCAGTGTCAGCTCAGCAGGCTCATTAGCATAATCCTTTGTCTGACTTAGAAATATTTGTTAAGAACTTCTAAAACAACAACAAAAAATTGCTGTTAGGGTTCTCTGACTACTGTGCTAACTCATCCATTTCCAGTGTGGATTTTGTTTTCATAAATGACTTGAGGTCTTCTGGCTTTAGAGGGTGGGGTTTATATTAGTAATTTATTTTATTAAAGAAAAAAAAAGGCTTTCTACTTTATCACCACAGCACAGGGATAAGGTTGTTGGACCAACAACCAGACATGTGCAAGACAGTGGCAAGTGCAAGCCAGAACAGCTCTGTTAAGGCAGATCTGCCACTGGATGAGTACTGAGCCATGCACTTAACAGCATCACAATAAAATACAGAATAAATTTTTCAGGGAGAAATCCAAAAGCTACACACACACATAAGAAAATAGCACAAAAAAGGAGCACTGATGTTCACCAAAAACCTGAATAGAGTGAGTGCTGCACTATCATGTACTTGAAGCAGTCCTCTCCTGCCCATGAGGATAAGGAGGGATGGCAGCATCCCATCTCACAGCCACTCCCAACACACTGCCAGAAGTTTGTGCAGGAATGCGTGATATACCCGAGCTCCCCAGGGAAGGTGCACTCCTATACTGACCCATGAAATGTGTCTCACCCTCTTTCAGTACATCACATTGGCTCAGCTGGGCTATAACTGCAAGACTCGTTGGCATCATTTAAATGCATTTGAGAAATACCTGCTTGCTAGAAAGAGCACAGGGCAAGGCTACACTGCTTCTCTGGGGTGGCACAAAGGATGACCAGGAGCTCCAGGGAGGGAACCGAGCCACCTGGGATTTTAATGGATGCTCTGAGAGAGTCTGAAGTAAGAAAATGAGGCTTCTAAGATAATTTAGGACAGCTTTTTATGGGGAGGGACGGCTGTATTGGTTCTTTATACAGTTCAGGAGATGATTGAGAGACATTACAACCACTGGCAATGATGAGAAAAGCAGATGAATAAGGACCAGAAGTGCAGGGTAGCTCTCCTTTCCTGCTTCCTGGGATTTATGTACTTACGGATGAATTTAATACTTGGTGATCAAAAGAGTTCAAATAGTGGTTGTATTAATGATTTCAGCATAACCTCTAAATCCCAGGATGGCAGTAGAAATCTTCAGCTTGGTCTTAATCTTCTGACGTTTTCTATTAAGAACAAAATTAAGTGCTGTTGCCTTATGACAAAGCCGCTTACAGAAGTGTGAACCGTGGCATTGTCACTGCCATGTACGTACACTCTGTGCTCTGAGCTCAGCTCCTAGTCAGACCAGTTAGATTTTTCCAAAAAAAATGAATTACTGAAGAAAAATATCCTCTTTGGTATTCTTTTGGACTTTTTGCTGATATTTGGTTAATTCTTTGCCTGGTCTTTATTTCTGTAGCTCTGACTATGAAGGGGGACACACATTATTGCCTACATTTGTTGCAGTGTGTTACTGTTGCAGGAGTCCATGAACAAGAGAAGAGCCCAAGTCCTCTGTCCATGCAGACTGTTTTGGCTCTAAATTACCACTCTTTCTTCTTGTTTTCCCAATAAATGTTTGGTACCCATTAAAGATACTTGCAGAGCTCCTAGCTCAATCAAGCATTATTCATCTTGCAGTAAAGACCTACCATACTGTGGAGTTTAGCACACCTATGATATGTTTTGTGGCCAAGGAAATATTAATATGCCTCAAAGAAATATGAGGATCATCTCACCATTACTCTTCTTCCCTTCCTCCCACACATTCCCTAAAGCATATTGATCTTTGATGTGCTTGCTTTCTTGAGCCAATATGAAGACAAAGTGTCTGTATCAGGGATGGAAATAAGTGATATTTGAAACTGCTCTCAAACCTCGAGGCAGTTTATTCTGGCTTTGCTGTGTCAATCGCAAAGCCTACTCAGTTTCTTCATTAGGGGCAGTGTTATCTGCTAATTAAAGGTAATGACATCCCCAAAGATGAGAACTGTCAGCCCTAGTCTTCATTTTGGAGCTATAAGGTATGGCAAGATCCGATCCCAAGGGCCTTGAATGAAGGATAGGGATGCTGGGGTTGACATGCTATTGTAGTCCCTCTGATTGCAGAATTGGATGGAAATGCAGCAGCCAGATAAAACAGTTTTTGTGGCTTGTAGTTTCTTCACCTTCCTTACATCTGGGGCTCCAGAACTCACAGTATTACAGATGTAGCCTAGCAAGTGCTGATGACAGAGGTCTAAGCACCTCATATACAGGCTGTGCTCATTCTAACACAGCCCCAATGCTGTTGGCCCCCTTACCTGCCATGGCACACCACTGGCTCGGGTTCAGCTCACTGATCCCACCACCCATTGCTTTTTCCCAGCGTGGCTGCTTCCCAGTACTGTGGCAGAGGGTTAGTGCCTCCAAAGTGCAGACTTGTGTTTCTTCTTGATGGATTTTGTCAGGTTCCTGTTGGTCTCTTCCTTCACTCTGCTCCTCTCCCTCTGAAACACTCCAAGATCTTTGGATCAAAATTGAAATGCTAATGTTGTTTTAATGTTCCCATACACACTGTGAAGAATGAAGGATGTTTCACTGGCAGATCCTATTTATTAAAATGCATCTACAATATATCCAGAGGAAAAACCCATGGGAGGAGGACAGAGCAAGAGAGTACCTCTCCCCGTGTCCATGCCCCCAAACTCTCCTGACCTGAGGTTAGTTGAGTCCCTGTTTAGTAGAAGACATGTGGCAATAATATCTCAGTGTTGTGGCCTTCAGTGAATGCAAGGTTTAAGATGTGAGGGAAAGCCATACATAAATTCTCTGCGTGATGAATGGTTGGCAGTTTTGTTTGAGTACTTTCTGCTACAGATGTTTAGCATTTTTTCCAAGGTGCTGAGGTTTAACCCCAGCTGGCAGCTGAGCTCCAAACAGCTGCTCACTCACTCCCCCCCAGTGGGATGGGGGAGAGAATCACAGAGTAAAAGTGAGAAAACTCCTGGGTTGAGACAAAGCCAATGTAAAAGGTAAAGGAAAAGCCACATGCACAAGCAAAGCAAAACAAGTAATTCATTCCCCTCTTTCCATGGACAGGCAGGTGTTCAGCCATGCCCAGGAAAGCAGGACTCCATCTCCTATAATGGTGACTTAGGAAGACAAACACTATTGCTGAACATCCCCCCTCTCCTTCTTCTTCCCCAGCTTTTTATGCTAAGCATGACGCCATATGGTCTGGAATATCCCTTGGGCCAGTTGGGTCAGCTGTCCTGGCTCTGTCCCTTCCCAATTCCTTGTGCATCCCTTGCCCCTCACTGGTGGGGTGGGGCAAGAGGCAGAAAAGGCCTTGGCTCTGGTAAGCACAGCTCAGCATTAGGTAAATAACTCTGTATGACTAACACCATTTCCAGCACAAATCCAAAACACTCCTCCATAGCAGCACTAAGGGGGAAAATTACCCCTACCCCAGCCCAAACCAGCATATGCCAGAGAACACAACGAGTAGAGAGTTTCATCTGAACACCTGGATCCCTAGGACACAATCACTGCAGCCAGGAGAGCCAGAGCAGTTGCACATGGAGCACCCAAGTCAGGAGGAAGGAGAGTGGGAACACAACTGGGTTATGGACTTGGCAGAATCCCGACAATAACATGATGTGCTTTGCTGGGCAAGGTGGAAGATGCGCCGTTCCCAGCTGGCAACTGCTGGGAATTTAATACTCCCAGATGGAGGCTGGGGGTGATCTGATATTCCCAGCTGGGGGCCATGCCCTGCCTCAGAGCGCTCCCATTCGTGCATGTGCCTCCTCCATACAATGAGAAGGGGTGGGCGAAGCGTAATAAAGCAGCTGGTCTATTAGAAGATAAGCTTTGTGGAGAATAGCACAAACATGCAGAATCCCCTTAATCTTAAACTTTATTACCCCAGATAATAGGCTTTGGTAGTGACAACAACCCGTTGAAATGCAGAATTGTTTTGGCTCCTGCAGCACCTGCCATGTCAGTCAGTCACAAGCCATGTCCTGCTGCACAAAAAGGTGGCTGTGTGGGGGTATCAAGCTAAAAGTTTTGTTGGTTTATTTTGAAAAGGCCAGGGAACGCTGGGCACCCTCCCTTTGCAGACTTAAGCATGCACTCTGAACCTGCTGGGGAAGAAAGGCTGGTGGGATGTGAAAGCCTGCTTTCTTTACCTCTGGGGAGTTGGAGCAAGGCTTCTTTTGTCCACTGAAGCCCACTTGAAGGAGCAGGGGATGTTATTCCTACTCTGAATTAGGTCAAGGTTCCCAGTATTCAATCAGCAATTAGAAAGGGAAAAGCCATGAAATCTGTTTGTAAAACCTTTACCTGTGTCATTTTCAGTATTCGTGACATAAAATTCATTTAGTTATCTGAGGCACAACTCAGTAGCATCATGTCATTTTCTCCTTTTGCTGAAACAATCTGATCCACAAAGCTCAATGCACATGTGCCATACCCATGCTGTATGTGGGGAAGAACAGAAAGCTTTCAAATGAAAAGGCATTTTACTTGATAAATGGCCTTGCTCTTATTAATTTTTAAGGGTTTTTTCAAGTTAAATTTTTTTCCACAGCCCTGTGATCAAAATAAGAGGCTAAAGAAAAGGAAACAAAAATCTGCTTACCACAAGCTGTTCTTTTGTTTAGAAATATTTCAATATGAATGTTGGTTAATAGAAAAACTACAAAGTGACAGAGGGTAATTTTTAAATCATGAGAGGTAAGAGTAGTTCTAACAAAAATTTGTGCCAATTATTTCAACTTTTCCTGTGCCCTCTGACAATAGTTCCTACCACAAGTGTAACAGAAGGTTTCAGTGAAAGGGGCTGCTTTAGGGATGGGGTGTTTATACGTATTCTGGTTTGGGCTGGGATAGAGTTAATTTTCTCCATAGTAGCTGGTATGGGCTGTGTTTTGTAATTGTGCTGGAAACAATGCTGATAACACAGGCACGTTTTCCTTGGTGCTGAGCTGTGCTTACACAGAGTAAAGGGCTTTTCTGTCTCTCACTCCACACCACCAGCAATTAAATTTGGGTGCACAAGGAGTTGGGAGGGGACAAAGCCAGGACAGCTGACCCCAGCTGGCCCAAGGGATATTCCAGACCGTATGACCATGCTCAGCATAGAAGGGTGGGGGAAGAATGTGGGAAGTGGGGATGTTTGGTGATAACGTTTGTCTACCCAAGTTGCTGTTACATGTGAAGGAGTCCTGCTTTTCTGGAGCACCTGGCTGCCCATGGGAAGTGGGGAATGAATTCCTTGTTTAGCTTTGTTTATGTGTGTGGCTTTTGCTTTACCTATGAAACTGTCTTTGTCTCAACCCAGCAGTTTTCTCACTTTTACCCTTCCAATTCTCTCGCCCATCTCAACAGGGAGGGAGTGAGCAATCGGCTGTGTGGAGCTCAGTTGCTGGCTGGGGTTAAACCATGACAGTGCAGGTCCAGGCAGTGTAATTAACTAAGTCTAAATGTTATTAATAGTAAAGTTTATCCAGTGGGTTAGATTTCTAGTCTCAGTTTTGCTCACAGGTCTCTCCCTTTTAATGTCCAGTATTTCTCTATCTCCTCTGAAGAAATCGTGAGCAGAGATTTAAAAACCAGCAGACTGAAACCACTAGTGTATATATAACTTGCAGAACTATAAACAGAGAGGGAACAGAAGGTGCACTGAAACCTGCACCACTCTCCGCCTGTGTCTGAAGCCAGAATCAGACCCGAGGCCCAGCTCCCACCCCAGCACGCTGCCAGCTGCTCCAAGCAGGCGCTGGGACAGCCTCGTCACGGCACAGCAGATGCCATTGTCGGACTGGCTGAGTGGGAGTGGGGACACAATGAAACCTCAAAGAGGAGCTTAACACCATCTCAGTGAAGCTTTAGAAGAAACGCTGCTTCGAGCCCGATTTACCTCAGCTCAGTTGTCTTCGAAACTCATTGTCTGGTTCACACGATTCAAGGGCTCCTGACCAGTTCACAAGCACAAGCTCTGTGGCCCTGGTGTCTCAGTAAGAGGTGACAATCTCCCTCCTTAGAGTGTCCCACTGTCTCTGGCAGACACAACCAAGGCACCTCAGCTTCCTTTGCAATGCCATATTGATTTTTGCAGTCTCTCCTTCCCTAAGGAATTGACTGCACTAGATCAAATTAAGAACAATCTGAGCATTTAATGGGGCTCCTTCAATATGATGAAGTTTGATTGCTTGAAGTTGAAGTTCATGATAATTATTTATGCTGACAGTACCCTCACAGGCAATAAAGCCTAACCCTTTCCTGAAGGCCTCCGTCTCTCCATCAGGGAATTATTTTAATCCTGCTGTGCCTTCCTAGTATACGTCTCATTATTAAATATGAGAATAATGATGACAGAACAAAATGTGTTATATTTCCACCAAAAGTGGTATCAGAATTCTGATTCTGTTCTCAGTTACCAAATAAAACCAGCCTGACCAGCATCAGCAGTACCAGACCTGCAGTTTGGAGATTAGCAGCAAAACCTTTGGCTCTACTGGATGCAGGATCAGGGCTCTCCCTGCTCACCTGCAGTTGCACAGTGCCTATAAAACCTGTTTGTGATGAAAATTGCAGCATTTCTGTATTGTCTAAGAGGTCTGTCCTGAGGATTGTCTGTAATCACCACTCTCAGTCAATTAACAGGGTATTTTTCTGAGCAGGAACTTTCATGAATGACAGAGAAGCTGAAAACAAATTTCACTTGCTACTTCTTGAGTTCTGTTACTAAAACAGAATTCTGTCACTTATACTCCTGCCTGAGTATAACAAAAACAGTCCTCAAAGTGTGTGTATGTGAGTGTGTGTGTAGGGATCCCACAAAACCAGCTGTCTTAACACCTGAGGATGCTTGTCAGTGCACAAAGCATCGATAGGTTTTGATTTGTGGTGTGTGTATACACACACACACATACATAAAAGTGAAAACATGATGATATAAAAATACACACATGTGTAAAGTAGCCCACCACTGCAGATGCTATAAATGAAGCAGTATAACTCCTCAGCCCTTAAGAAGGTGAAAAGAGCATCAGGTAGGTAGGGACAGAAGGCAGTTTTCTGATTAATTTTTTTTAAGCTTTCCTCTCCACCCCCCAAAACAACAGCTACATCCATCCTACTTTTCTCTGGAGCATAACTGCCAAAATATAGCACATTTTGGGACAGCCCTACATGTACTCTGCTTTTTTTTATGCAAGGGAGAAAAACAATGAATATGGTTTTCTCACCAGGAATGTAGTACTTACCTGGGTTGAGTCCTCCTTCTGTGGTGGAAAGAATGGCTGCAGTGCCCTGATGCAGACTCATAAAATCCTCATTGTCGTTCCTTTGAACAGCCAGCCCAGGATCCCTGCTGTTTCTGTCACACTCCTTCTTCTTAGTGCAGGTTTCTTTCACTATGCAAGCTCTTGGTATTAGAGCTTTCAGATGCATGAACAGCTGCCTTGCATTACATGGTAATTCCCCAGCCAAGGGACTGAGTAGAAAAATCAGTCTCCTAACTCATCTAAATGTAAAAATGACGTTATTGGGGGAAAGTTAGAAAATGTGAGAGTGGAAATGAAGTTGCATGGAGGCAGCAGAGCTTCCCTGTGACAGTGCTGGCTTTCCTACAGCAGTGACACATGTGCTGGAGCAGCTCAGCTCCATACCCTCCGCTTGGGCCAGACAGAGAAGGAGCAGCGAGGGGCTGGCAGCTGATCAAGGGGGAAAAGCACATTTGAGGGGTTCCCTTAGATGGCTCTGTTTACTCCTTGCTTTGGCTTTCATTTGCTCTTTGTCACATCTCGGTTCATCCATTGTAGACTGTGTGTCAGAACAGATCTTGTCTCAGTGGATTGCTCTGAAACCTAATGATGGCTTGGCTTTTCCGATACCCCTGAGGGGCCAGGCAAAAGGAGGCTGGAGCTGCCCCCCAATACAAGCCAGGGTTTGCATTTGGGGAGGGAGTTGGCTACTTGAAACTGGGGAGGGGGGTTTTGGCACTATGGCTTGATGAAATCAAAGAGAAGGGCTTAAACCTGCTTCTCATTTAGAGGGGAAAAAAAAGGGGAAAAAATAGGGAGAGAGGCAAGAAGAGAGTTGCTCTGTTTCTTTAAGTGAGTCTGTGTTGGCCACTCTGCTGAGCAGTTCATGCCCTTCACTGCCCTGCTCTAAGTTTTTAAGTGATACTGAACTCCAGGTGACCCTCGCAGGCAGTAATTGCTTTAGTATAGGTTTGACAACAACAGCACAAGCTGTTATTTTAAGCACAAGCTTAAAATAAATTTCAATCCTGCAGACCCACTCACGTGAAGAATCCAGTACATCGCCTGTGTTTTCCTTGTTGAGCATCACAGTTCTTGGCAGTTGGAAAAATTACAGTTTCCAAGGAATTTCCAGCGCCTCCTGCTCCAGTTTCTAATCTGGCAGGGAGTCAGCCAGGAAAGACAGCAGGTCACCTTTAAAGGAATCTCATGGGGCAGCTCCAGGCCATCATTCCTGCTCATTTACCCCAAAAGCTTCCTCTTATTTTTTAAATTGGATTTGGAGAAACCCAAACTTAATTGCAGTACCTTGCTCTGGAGCTGTAACACAGTTCATTTAAAATGGGTTCATCATACCTGGCAATGCAGAGCACCCAAAAGCTGCCCATCAAAAATGCACTTATTCACCCTTGCATTGAGAGAATGAAACACCTTTCTGCTCCTGAGCAGGAAAAGGGGAAATTTCAGCTGCAAGAGCTGTAGGAATTGTTTGATCATGAAGAGGTGCTTGCAGAACACACACAGAGCAGAGGCACATCCCCAATTCCAGAGCACTTTTAGACCACTTCCCGTTCTAACAAACCACTGCAAAGTAGCCCCGATGCTGCTAAGGTTTTAGAGAGGAACATGTACCTTGCTGCTACACTGCATCTGGAGTGCAAATTTTCAATAAATTTGATGGAAAGTAACTCTTCTTTCAATAGGGAAGAGGAAAGTGTTTTACTTGAAGAGGATGAAGTTTCCTTTTTTTGGCCCACACAGCGGTGGCACACACAGGATGGATTTTGATTCAATGAGCAATGAAGAAGAGAACCAAACTATTTTTCCCTGGCTCTATTTAAAGACATTTTTTCTCAGTTTGCCAGGCTGACTTCCTGCAGGCAGCTGTCTCACAATATGAACTATTGAAAGTTGGACTGTACCTGTCCACCTGGCACAGCCTCCTCTGGTTCATATTTTAGTGGATGGTGTGTTAGAAAAGGCCACTAGGACATTGGAGAAGCATAATGGGCATGTGCATGGAATTGTACACGGCAGTCAGGGAGTAATCCAGACTCTGTGTTTTATCCTCTTAGGAAGACTTCAAGTATTTTAAGAAAAGAATTTGTATCAAGTTTCAATCCCCTATAGCAAACATACAGAAAATAAGTGTTTCAAACTTTAAATACCAGTGGGTTCCAGGATGTGGTCTGTGAGGCAAGAGGAGACACAATTTCTCTGCACACTGTTGTCTGGAAACTGGATTCTTTTTCTTTTCCCTCCTCCTCTCCAATAAAAGCCAGAGTAAAATCCCAGTTGTAAACTGAAATATTCATCCGACAGCAAACATTCACATATTCCAGGCAATTCTGAAGCAGCACTTTCTTCTGTGACAAGTCAGAGATCTGAATTCTGAGAAATATTTATATGAAGTCTACATCCTTCACTTGTTTTCTGGTTAAATACACTTCTGCTCTATTATCACTGATGAGGCCAACTTGGTCCAATAACTTTTGATGAGATGAAGTGGTGGACTTGCTGTTGGTTTTTTTTAAATGCCCACAGTTTGGGGAAAACTGTCTGTGTCAGCTTGCTAAATAACAAAACACACAAAATTGCTTATTTTAGTCATCATTTGAACTAGTAGTAATTATGCCTGTAATAGTACAATGAGACCTTAATGCTGATTAATGAAACTGCTAAATTGCCAAGACTGCTAGTCACAGTTATCAGTCTCTGGAGACTGTCCCCTGAAATGGCTGCCATCATATGTGTAATATGGCTTTTTCTGTAGGACCAGCTGTGAAGCTTATGGTGACCTGTTACAGTAGGGATGAGCTGTAAGTCCTGGCTGAAATCATACTGGACAAACTACCCAAATGGAAAGATAACATCCAGTGATTATTATAGGATCATAGCAGCTTTCTAGAGGGTAAGGAATGATGAAGGACTTGGGAACTGCCTGGCTCTGTTAATTATTCCAGTTTGATAGAGTAATACTGATACTTTTATGCTTATTTATATCCTAGAATCATGTCACGCGGCTGTGCATGCAAACATATTGTAAAACACACTGCTATTGCTTTATCACTTGCTCTCTCTCCTGCCTGGGTCTGCTGGAGGGAAATGCCATGGGATGGTGGGTGCTGGCAAGAGGAACCTGTGGAGTTGGACTTGATAGCTGGCAGGAGCTCCGAGGTGCTGCTGCAGAGGACGACACGTGCTGTGTGAGAGGAAAGACACCAGGCTGTCCAACCACAAAGAACTAGGCAGGAAAATGAGAATTCATTATGTCATGAAACTCACTGCTCTCTAATGCAGACACAGCATTGTAGTGCAACTGGGCACATTTTACTTATTTTTGGCCATTCAGTGGCTGGGGCAGAGTCCTGGCTTACAGGATAATGGCTGCACTGAGCTTGGGAGGGCCATGGTGAGATCGCCTGTGTCCACTGGTAGAAGGAACAAGAGGAAACTTCTCTGGGTAACCAATCTTACCCATTAACTTGATGATTATCCAGGACTGTATCAGTCTTCAGTACATTGGCAGGTCTAACCCAGAGCAAAATATAATGGATTGCTTTTCAGTTTTGCTACTGCCACTCTGTATTACTCTTGTATGACTCTATCATTTCAGAAACAGTTTAACCTATTTACTCATGTGTAAATGGACATTGGCTGAAGATTAGAGAGGCTTCATTTGCTATGAAGAGCTACTATCTTGTCTCAAAGGAAAAAGAACCAGCTGACCTAGATGGGAGGCCATGAACTTCTTTCTTACTGCAGATGTGTATCAAAGTATCACCAGTGTCAGTCTCTGTGTATAGGAACAACTACACAACAGCATGGACACAAACTGACTTCTAGAGGCAGGAAAGCAGCTATTTCAGTAACTAAATATACAAGCCAATATGCAGGCTGATTCAGATGATTCACAGGCACATGCATTTTACTTCATATTAATATCTAAAATCAGTGCTATAATTGCTGATGGCCAAACTTACCTCAGGCAAGATGTTCCTGTCTGAAAGTATGTTTGAAAGAGTAGTAAACTTTGTGTTATCTCCTAAGCATAATTCCAGTAGTTCTTCTGTTGCTCTATTATTGGGCTTTAGGATTGTTGTGTCAGATAGAAATGCTCTTTTTATAACTTGTCAGGTCTTGTTGTTTAATTGGTTGTTTCTCAGCACCCAGTCCTGCATTCCCAACCCACATGAGCAGTATCACCAATTTCACCAAATCAGATCCCCAGAAATGCTGAAACTACGTAGTGCAATTCTGTAATCATGCAAGGCTGATTTATTGCAGCAAAAGTCCTTTTCAAATTGTCTGGCAACAGAAACTGAGGTATTTTCATTATATGACCAAGATTTCTGTGACAAATAAGGCTACCACAGTTTAATTGGCATTTATACAAATATTCAGGTCTGTAAATGATACTAGTGGAAGCCAGAGCTACAGCTGGGGGTGTCTGCATATGGCTACTGCACTCTGGATAGATAATTTGTTCCTTGGAAAAGTCTGTTTTCATAGTAACATGGTTACAAAGCAACCTCTCAAGTGCCACTGTGCCGGGAAAGCACATCACAGACAGAAGGTAATGACTGCTGACAGCAGAGCAGCTTTCCTCTTGTTCCATATAAAAGCCAGCAAACTCTAAATCATCACTGCAGCCATGCCATGTACCTGCCCCCATTGTTCGAGCGAGGCTTTAAGCTGGGAACAAAATACATCAAAATGCAGTTTACAAAAAGAAATTTACTGTACAACATGTACAAGTCTGACTGGCTGGCCTGAACAAAAGTAACTGGGATTAAGATTTCAACACAAGAAATAGTGCCTTGGTAACTACTTCACACACACAAAATCCCATCCAAAACTCCACTTGCCCAGATCAAACAAAAAAAAACAGTCTGGGATGGGATGGTCTTAGAATTGTTCATGCCCTGGCACTTCAGCACACACCCTTGCAAACTCTATGAGATGAAGGAAGATTACAGTAAACAAGTAATAAAACACTGTTGTCCAACATTTGCCATATCTACAGCCTATGTCCTTCTGCCTGGAAATCCAGTTTGTCTCTTGAATTCCCCTTCTGGTACCTACCGGTCATCACTGGTTCACATGATAGCTCTACTGTGAAATCTTTTGTGGGCTTTCAAGTGATTTTGCCTCCTCACGTTAGGATTAGGAAGTTGGCTCATTCTCATGTATGATCTTTCCAAATAAAAAGCTGTGAGGAACTGAACAGCAGCAAACAGACCAGAAAATGAGGATTCCATCCTCAGTTTGGCTACAGGCCACTGGTGTAACTGTAGCCCATCAGCTTAATTTTTGTCCCACAGCTGCTCCAACAGTAAAAATAGCATAGTCCCTGGCTTTTTGCTTTCCCTGGTTCTTGCTTGACTTGGGCTTCACAGTAAAGCAACTCTCTGATCATGCTGGACGTGGAACACCAAGTCAGGAAGTGCAACTGAGAGCCCCAGCTTTTATTCATGTTGCCAATAGTTTGCTGTGGGGCATTACACTGAGAACAATAAATTTTACCTGTGACTATCCATTGTGTTTAGGTCTAACTGGAAGCTACAGTAGATCCTGAGAAATCTTGGAACAACAGGTCGGATTCTTTTTGTATAAGACATGTCACAAAACTGGAATTTTTTTACACACTTCTAGATAAAATAAGTGACAGGGCATCCAATAGGACTTTTCAGATGTTCCTGGCAGCATAAACACATCTGAAAACCTGGCCTCAGTCTGATAAGAGAAACCCAAATCACAAATAAAAATAAACCACTTGAATTTCATTTTAAGCTGATAGAGCTTTTTGACCTCAAAGTTTTGTATCTAGTATAATTGATTATGAATAAGCCTATGTATTTTGTAGCTTAAAGTCTAGAGAAAATTCAATAGCACTTTGTACAAGTTGTTCTGTTGATTAGGGGACCTTAATCAATACAATTTACCTTCTCTTAGGAGCTGCCCCTCTGCCAGGCAGAGCTGGGCTTGAGCCAGATGCCTCACAGTGTCAATGCGATGCTCAAACACCTCGTCTCCAAAATTCTCTAGGCACCTCCTAACACAAAGCCACTACCACGATGTTACTGACAGAGCTGCAGTTTGTACCTCACAATAATGCAAAGGTTTTGTACCTGCTTCAGACCTTTTAAAGAATTTATGATACTGATCATAAAAAAGTTACATTCTTCCTTCAATTGCAGTAACTCTCAGCCAGAAAAAATATTTTGCTGAAGTACTCACACAACAGGGAATACTGAAAATGCCTGCACACAGCATGCAAAAGCCTTACATTTGTGATGCTGTTCCTTTTGTAACTGAGAGCCCTTGGCAACAGACATGTTTGAGCCACAACAATAATTACAGTAATACAAAAATACATTTTAATGAAATTTGAGGAAAATTAAGTCTTTCATACTTTGAAGTCTATGCTTTCTAGTCTACTTTTGAATATTTTGTCCTTTATTAAACTCCTTGGATTTTGCAGTCCTAACTCCTCAGTCCATAAAGCTGACAAGTCCTACTGTACCACTGAGCCACCCACCTAAAGAAATACTACCCACTGTTTGAGGAAGAGATGAATATAGGCTGTTCATTCAGTTATCCTAAACTCAGGTACAGGTTTTTTCATGAATGTCAACCTTAGTTTCAAATAAGCAACTAAACTATGTAATAACAGTTGCAGGGAAATGTTGCCTAGAAGAAATGAAGGACTCCTCTGATTCTATAATCGACAAAAAGTAAATTAAGCCTGAGGAAAACAAGAGGTAAAACAAAATGAGATGTATCCTTGTGGCCACATCCTAATGGAATCATTACCAAACTGGCTGGCTCCTGCCAGAGGTGGAAGTACGGAAAGGGATAACTGGATGGGGAGGAGATAAATCAATAGCGATGACTGAAAACCGATTCAGTGCACTAAGCTCACTCAGACTTCTCTTGCATTTTCTCTTGATTAGGCTGACAGGAACTGAAGATGAAAATGCTAAAACCCGACTTTAGTCTCTCATGTTGCACTTAAGCTGCACTCACGTGTTGGAGCTCCTTCCTTTGCAGGGCAGGCAGTGCTCCAGCCATGGGACCTGCCCACTGCAGTGCAGGTGTCCTCTGGCAGCTGACACAGCTGTCCCAGACTGGCCATAACATGATTTTATCTGAGTAGTTAATGTAAATGAGCTGATGATAGTGCACAGCAGACTGGTTACTGCAAAGGAGGAATCTGCAAGGAAGTTAGGATCAGTACCATAATAGAGGAAAGAAAATACAGAGCTTTTACAATGCATTTCTCTTCCCAGTAAGAAGCTATCGTCATGTTAGACAGAGAAAATCAGGATCCCTGCCCGTCTACAACTGCTAGAGAATATCAAATTTAAAAAAGAAGCGGGGAGGGTCAAGAAAGAAAAGGAGTGAACAGAAAATTCCAGAAATGTAATTCAAACACGTGTGGTCAAAAAGCAAGGCCTCAAAGATAGCCCTTGGGTCAATGTAACACAGACTGGAAGAACTACAGAGTTTGGAAGTCTCCCTGTGACTTAAATTACAGATGGTTTCCAGGAGTTTCCTTAATAAAATTTGTCTAGGGAGAAAATATTGGTGTCAGTGAGGGGAAAAACTCTGATTCACGGAAAATGGAAAAGAGAAAGGCAGCTTCAACCAGGAGTCAGTCATCAATTTGCTTCTGAGACAGAGTCTTGGCAAAACCCATTCTCCTGGTAGAACTTGCCTGGAGTAGACCAGATTGATTTGACAGTCTCTTAGCCTAATAAATGCTTGACCTCAAGGTCTGCTGAATTCACTAAATTCACTATGCAGAGAGAATTGGGAACCAATCACCTCTGGGGAACATCCTGTTCCACAGCCCTCCCTCGATAAAGGCCTTGACTGCTTTCAGCCTTATCGAGATGACTCGATGAAAGCTGCTCTCAGAAGAAGAAAGGTTAATCGACTACACTGCTGTTAATCAATCACTTGGAAAGATTCAGCACTTACAATAGGTAGGGCCCTCTTCCTGCCAAGAGGCTCTTGCATGTTAACCAGGGACCATCTCCTCCAGTTTGAAGGATGAGTAATAGACAGAAACACAATCCAGAGAGATGCCAGGTGTCTGATCCAGAGCCAGCTGAAGTCAATAGAAAGACTCCTGGTGAGTTCAATGGGCTTGGACCAGACCCCGAAGAAAGACTTATTATCCAGGGTTTATTCTACATACATGTATCCAGCTACTTTTAGTAGTGAAAGATCCTTGAAAAGAAGCAGATTCATCACACACTTCTGGCTCCCTGTGAAATCAAACTTCTTCAAATCATACTGTGTCCCATTTACCCTGATTGTCAGATACAGCTGACATCCAGCAAAGGAAAATTACCTGCCTGTGACAGCACAGACAGACATTTCAAAACCTCTAAGGAATACAAAAAGAAAGAATGCCAAGCTGCTAAAATTTTCCTGGCCTTTTTGTAATTGCTGCTAGCCAAAATGATAGCTTTCTCAAAAGAGGAAAAGCTAGATCAATGTCTGAAAGGACAAAGGAAAACTGACTGAAATTTAAAAGATCCTGGCCTGGTGAAGAACAAACTCAGTCCTGAATCACCAGCAGTGTGCAAGGTGAAGCTGAGAGAGACCAAGAGAAAATGGACCAAGAGAAAACACACAGTGCCCCTGAAGATTTACTTCTGTAAATGAACAGCTGAATTCAGCACCAACATCAGCTGATGACAAAGCAGCGACTACTCTTGATCTGTTCTAAATGAAGTAGGAAGCCTTAGCCTGTTGTTACAAACCCAGGCCCTTTTATCCCAGTGCAGCACCATTTGGTAACACACCTGCTGTACCATACAGCAGAAAAGTCACATGGCAAAGAGCTAAAACCAAAAGATACACACTTTTAGGACATCAACAGCTACAGGTACCAGCTTCTAGTTCATTACAGAGTCTGGTCAGACTTGCTTCTCCACAGCATTGCTTCTGGTATTTTCTCACTATCAGTCTTACCCAAGGCAGACTCCTGGCTGAACTTGCTCTACCATTTCCTCATGTCTGCTGCCAGAAGGCTTCAGGCTGTCTAAATCCTGGAACAAAGCTGCTGGCTTGAAATTTTTGCTTGTGGAATGACCCAGTTTTCATTAGAGGCAGATACATGACAGACTTGTGCCATGGACTACACCTGTTCCAGCTAATGAAGAAGTGTCAGGTCCTTCAGAAGGCTGGAGAGAAATACAAGTGCAGTGACTATTCTCTGCTTGTCTGAAAGTTGATGGCACTACAAACCATCCTAGGCTATGAGTATTTCCTCCTTGTGCAGTGCCAACAAGCAATAGATCAGTGAAACAGCATAAGGTGTGCTACACATACAATTTCTATGTGCTTTAAGAAAATGCTCTTCCCAAGGAAGGACAGACACCTCAAATGTAGCCATGCTCTTTGCTCTTTTGCCAGCTGTGGCTGCCAAAACTAATTCTTTAGTCTTCCCACTGCTAGCTGAAAGCAGCCCACAAGGCAGATTCTGTATCTACATCCAAAAGTAAGGACTGATATATACATATAAAGGACCTTTCTTCCTTTGGTTCCATTGATAAAATAACCAGCACTGCAAGCAAAGCAAGGCAGATATCACTGAGGAGTGAAGGTATCTATATATATCATAAGAAAACCTGACAAGAAATTCCACATGCAAAACAGGAATTAGATTTAAGATGTACAGCAGCCTCTTCCCCAGAAAAGACTTTGGTATAGCAGCCTTATAAACCTGAAAATTCCAGCCAACTCCACAGCTAAGTGTAATGCATGTTGTGTCAAAATACACAGGCAGCAGCACTAGAGGTTGGACTCTGCTGTAAGAGCCTAGAATTTGTTTTTCTATAACCTTTGTATCAACATAATGTCAAAAGTGACAACCTGCCAGTGTGAATGCTCTGTGTCTCTCCAGCTCTTGCTGACATTATTGCAGATGCAGATTCATGAAAACTGTGCCTTATCTTCTCGTGTTTGAGAATGGATTTTCAGAGCCATAATTCTCTTCTGGAATGAGATCCTGCTATTATATATGCAACTGTGTGCAGCAATTCCAGCAGGTGCTGTTGTGTTTGTCATTCTGCTGGCACACACCGAACCCACTCCCTGCCGGAGGTGGATCCCACTGTAGCCACAAAAGTGACAAGAGACCCAGATAAAAGGTGATGTATTTCACCCATTGACTATTCATTTCTTCACCCAGAGTGGATGAGCATAAGACACCTGCAGGTTGGTACTAATGACCATGAGAGGAAGCACAAAGGTTACGGCCTAATCAATTCTCCCTCGTGTCATTTGGAATGATGCGCTACAAGGCTTGAAGCACAAACTTGGTTGCACTGAACTACAACATCTGAAGACAAAATCCCTTCTCTCCAAAAGGAATGGAGAGATGGATGGATGGCAGAGAAATGCCAGGAAAAGTCTGAGTGCTTTATCAACCCAAATGACATCCTGAGAATGGCATGCAATAAAAATTTATTGAGAAATAGAAAACTTCTTACTTACCTTTATCATCCCTCTCCCAAATTGTTTACGCCAGAAAATTCCCTTAAGCCACATATTTAAAAATCTTGCAATTTTATTTGCATATAAAGGCCGCTAGATATAATATCACAATAAATTTAAAGAAACAACCGCTTTTCTAAATTCCATTAACAAGGTAACATAAAACAGAACAAAGCTCAATAGCATTTACAGTGGTGGAACAGAAATAACTATCTGCAACAATATTTTGTGCTAGCGAGATTGCATTTACACACAGTGCAAAATAAGAGAAAGGAAATAAAAAAGACAAGAAGAATATTTAAATATAAAGGACAACTAAGCCTTATTTTATTTAGGCTTGATTGTATCCATTTGACTCTATACATGCCTGAACTACAACAAAGACTTAACTCGGGCTCTTGAAGGCCTTGAGCACTTGGAAAAATGTGTCACATCCTTCATAATTTAGATGTGCTGTACAGCATAATTTTGCAGATGCTATACTGGCAATATTAAATCCTAGCTTAGTTATAATGCACAAAAAATACATATATATATAAATTCATATTTAAAAGGAGTCCGCATTTACATTTTTTTTTTTTTACTGCATGAAATACCTGCTTTTTGCAGCTTTCACCCTCAGTCTTTTAAAGCTAAAATAATTTAAAAAAGAAACAATAGAAGGTAGGTATCACATACAGGCTGTGGCTATCTAGATCAGCCCTTATAAAGCAGGTAGAGACAAACAACTGAGAAGTCTATTCTCCCCTTGCTGCGTTCTACTGTGAATAGAAACAGGTTTAAGTACATGCACACATATCAAGAGGTAAATGGACCCCAAAATATTGTTTGTGCTACTAAAAAAAATTGATATAAATGGAGATAAAAAGCTAACATTTAGACTTAGGGAAAAAGAAGACACTTAAAAAAAACCTCGACGATAACATAAGTTGTGCAAATTTGGGTGTTTTTAAATGCTGCCTATTTTTTAGCTTATAATATAATATTAAAATAAGGTCTCTCACTTATTAAAAGAAAGCTTGGCTGTCCTTTTGAGAACACTATAACAATTTACAATGGCAAATTTATTGAAAAACAAAATTCATTTTACAAATTCACAATGCTTTTATCAATTGAAAATGAATGCTGCATTTCCAAAAAGCACAACCTCTAACTTTTCTTCTTATTTGCTTTGCACCAGCAATTTACAAAAAAAAAAAAAAAAATTCAAACAAAAATAACCAAAACCCCAAAACAGAACCCTAAAGCCCATCCCAAACCAAAACCCCACAGGTGCCTCCCAACCCTCCCCCCCAGCCCCTATTTTGAAACCAACATGTAACTGAATGTAAGTTTTGTAATTAGAAAATGGCAGTTTATAGACCTTCCCCAGTTCCAAATGTGCAGTAGTGCTTCAGGATCCTTGAGGGGTTGGAAGGTCAAATATAATGGGAGGATTGGTGGGCTGGAAGCTGACTGTACACGTTGAGGCGTTGATGTACGTCGTGTAACCGTCTGTCATGATGCCATAACCTGTGGGGAGAGTGTGTCACCAACAGCACTGCCCCTGGAGGCTTGTGGGGGCATCAATGCTTTGCAGGAAAATTAAATTAATCCCTTCGAAATCATAGAATTGATTGGGTGGGAAAAGACCTCCGAGATCATCAAGTCCAACCCTTGGTCCAACTCCAGTCCCTTTACCAGATCATGGCACTCAGTGCCACGGCCAATCTCAGGTTAAAAACCTCCAGGGATGGGGAATCCACCCCCTCTCTGGGCAGCCCATTCCAATGCCTGATTACTCTCTCTGGAAAGAATTTGTTTCTGATCTCCAACTTAAATTTCTCCTGGCAGAGCTCAAGCCCGTGTCCCCTTGTCCTATTGCTGAGTGCCTGGGAGAAGAGATCAACCCCCACCTGGCCAGAACTTCCCTTCAGGTAGTTCTAGACAGTGATGAGGCCACCTCTGAGCCTCCTCTTCTCCAGACTAAACAGCCCCAGCTCCCTCAGCCTCTCCCCACAGGACTTGTGCTCCAGTCCCTTCTCCAGCCTTGTTGCTCTTCTCTGGACCCGCTCCAGCCCCTCAATCTCTTTCCTGAACTGAGGGGCCCAGAACTGAACACAACACTCAAGGTGTGGCCTCACCAACACAGAGTACAGGGGAAGGGTCACTGCCCTGTGCCTGCTGGCCACGCTATTTTTGATCCAGGCCTTCTTCGCCACCTGGGCACACTGTTGGCTCCTGTTGAGCTTCCTGTCAATTAGTACCCCAAGGTCCCTTTTCTGCCTGGCTGCTCTCCAGCCACTCTGTGCCCAGCCTGTAGCACTGCAGGAGGTTGTTGTGGCCAAAGTGCAGGACCCAGCACTTGGCCTTACTGACACAAGCTCTTGAAAGCTGCCACAAAGGCTTGATTGAAATAAAGAAAAAATAATACAGTGTACACTGTTTGAAATAAGAACAGGTGCTTTTGTTTTATGGACAAACTTTTTTCCCTCCATGGAAAATCCTCTCTTGCAAGTGGATGCAGCAGAAACAAAACCACACATATTCTTTTGGTAATTACTTAATTAGTGAGCTGTAGTTTGCATGTCTGTCATGTCTGTCAGGAAAAAAAAAGATCATTCAGAAGCAAAGGATTTAGAAGTAACTTTGGTTTAGCCCTCTCTGGGCAATGACCCAAGCCCCGTAGACATTCTGTGCTGGCCCTTACCACCCAGTTCCTCACCACAGGATGCCACTCTGGTGGTCATGCTGGCTTGGGATACCTCAGACATGCACCAGCAGGTTAAAAAGACACACATACACATGCTCAGGCTGCCCAGATGTGGATGCCTCGTCCCTGGAAGTGTTCACGGCCAGGTTGGATGGGGCTTGCAGCAACCTGGGGTAGTAGGAAGGTGCCTCTGCCCCTGGTAGGGGGTTTGGAATGAGACAATCTTCAAGTCCTTTCCAATCCAAACCATTCTATGACTCCATAATTTACTTTACATATATATGTGCTATATATATTTGGTTGGTTTGTGGGGTTTTGAAAAATTTTGTAAAAAAAATTTTCAGCTGACATCCACAAAAAGTTAACATAGAAGCTTGAAAAAAATCTTGAAAAATTATTTGGCACCACATGTACTTTAAAAATAATTTAAAGAAACCCCAGACTTTCACGGAGGAAGAGAGTTTCCCATCACAAACCCAGAGAGGAAAAATGTTTTTCTTTTAAACCATTATGATACAGTACAGAGCACTGCTGTCTGAAAGCTAAGATAAATACAGCTACCCACAGTGCCTATCAAAAAGAATAATCACTCCAGAATTGCTGCGCTGTCCACCTGTATTACTTTATTTATTTAGACTGGCAATTTTGATTTAGATCATCTCATGGTGGGAAAAACCTTGTTTGGGGTTGTTCTTGCTTATCAACCAGGGAAAAAGCCTACATCACCAAAATGTGTGTATAGCCTCTGCTGATTTAAGGGAATGTGGTGCATGTTCATCTCAGCTGGAGTTGGATGAGATTAATTGCACTGTAAGATAATGCTTTTAACACTTTCCTATTTCTTCCTGTACTGAAACAAGCTGTTCTTACATCTTCTGTGTAAGTACTAAACAGGATTTCAACTTTTCCTTGGCGTTCTTGTAAGAATTTATTTGAATGTTCACTCTCCGTATGTGCTGCCACATTTCCTATGAGATTTAAATGTAGGGTGCTGTACATGGTTCCCTGGTGCTTTCCCAGAATAATGGTCTTGTACATTAAATACCTTCCTCTCCCACTAGTTAAGGCTGTTACAACCAGAAGTTTCACCACTTAATGTGCCCACAAAGGCTGTAGACAATTGGCATGTTTGAGCTGCAAGTCTTGCTCTATTCACTTATTCTTAATATGCAAGGACTAATATTTATACAGAATATCCAGTCTATTCCTGGGTGCATTAAAAAACTGTTATTTATGCCTCTATACTTAAGGTCATGTCAGCAGTCCCAGCAAAATCTCTTTATTTACAGATGCCAGGCATGAAATTCATCGTATGAAGCCACAAGGGGTTCAGAAAAACCAACACCACTAGCTGAGAAAGCTGTCTTTTTTTCATTTTTCTTTTATGAAGTCCTCCAAATTTTTAAGCCTATGGAGAACCTAGCTATAGACAATGAAGAAACCTCCAGGGGGAGAATATAAAGCATTTAATGTGTAATTTTGAGTTCTAAGGTCAGGAAGTCTTACACTCTCTCTCAGGCAGAACTCCTAGTGTTCATCTCAGCCACATGAAAGCTACAAAACTGTATTAAATATTTAAGTATCTCTAGAATGTCTTTAATCTCTCAGTCTCTTCCACTGCCACAAAATGAGCTCATTGTTTCTGAAGCTTCACACTCTGCCTGTCCTGGCACTGACAGTGGGGAAATATCTCCTTTAAAACATGAGACTCCTGAAGGGTAACACACTCAGGTACAGGCTGTATTACAGGGTGCTTTTATGCACAATGACTTCTGGCAATGCCTCCTGATGCCTGACTCAAGATGCCCTCCTTTCTGTTTCTCCTTATACACTGAGGGAGGTGAGCTGAGACAGTAAGTTGTCTTCAATTTTCTTTTTTCTCTAGCACCTTTCTTAGCTCCTGTATTTAGAGTAATGGGGATAATTTTCATTTTGGCTCACAAGTGTGGGGAATCTCATCTGTTTCTCTAACCAAGTTTGTCAAAATTTGAATTGCTTTCAAAGAACCTGTATAGAACAACCTTTGCACAGTGAAAGATGTAGGTGGCTAAATGTAGCACACATTCCTGAAACAGTCTGTTTTAATTCTGGCATAAATTTACAAAGTGCTGTGTGTGTAACCTGTTCCCTCAACTCCTTCCCTATCTCAGTCCAGTGTGCCATTATCGCTCCATTGCAACACACACTCACAATGTGCCCCTTGAAACCTGTCTGGGCTCCAGGTGGGGAGTAGCACTGCTCCTTACCTTCATGAATCCCACCAAAGACATGGAGTTTGGGCCTTACTCGCCTCTGCACTGTGTTCAGCAGCTCCACACAACCCACTCTCTGCAGCTCCTTTGGAACCCAGTCTCGAAAACCTGAAGGCAAAATGCAATCAATACTATTAATTTTCCCTATTCAGGTAAGGTTTCACATAGTCTTTCAGGAAGCCATAATTCACAGAAGGTTTATTACATTACCTCTAGTCATAACCTCTCCATTAAAGCACGCAATGGCTTTTAAGAAATGTTTCACTGTTACTTTGTCTTCCTTAAGATTTCCTCCCTTCATCTGCAGTAATATTTTTCTGGATGTGATTTGTTTTTTTTAAACCATAGGTTTAAACTCATGTTCCACCTTGAAACCCCAGGACATTTATTCCTGGCACTGCTGCAGATTTTTCTTCCCTTTGCCCTGGCTCTCAGAGCAGTCAGCTTCCCACCCCAGCTGGGTGGTTACTCCAGAGATGGAGCAGCTCAGGAAGAGCAGCTGATTTACGACTCGATACAGCCGTCAGCCCAAAGGTAAATACAGTGTCCCACGGCTTCCAGAGGACCATGGTCTGCAAGCATCAGGTTACTCCTGAGCCCACGCCACCAGCCTCAAGCAATGCAGCAAAACAGCTTCCAACAAGGCAGTGCTAATTGGCTGTGCTGCCACTCGGTCCTACAGATAATACGGCATAATGTTCAAACCTTGCCCTCAGTCCTTGGGGAGGCTGCTGCCTGGACTAGCACTGCAAACACCAGCAGGGCAGGATGAACCAGGAGGAGTACAAGGGAAACTGGGAGCCACATCTGACTGCAACACCATTCTCCTGACTTTAGTGCAATTATAGTGCCAGGTTTATCCCAGGTAGTAGAAACACACTGTGACATGAACTTGGCTAAATTTTAGAGCACAAAGAGTCCAAATACAGCTCTACCTCCCTTAATATTTACTTGGTATGAATAAGTAAATAAATAAACAAGTAAATATTTATTTTAAAAGCATTTTGCCAATATTATCATACAAGCTGAGACCTAGACCCCCTTATTTTAGGCACAGTACTAACACCTAACCTGTGTCTGTAGTTAAGATACAGTGCCAACCTTCTGAAATCGAACTTCATTATTTCCATCAAACACAAAATTTAAGTACGCTTACTCAATTAAAGCACTCATTAGCATCTGCAGCGTCACAGGATTTCTGTATGAACCCAATTCAGAACAGATGGATTCGCAACCCATTTAAAACAGCACCCATGAAGCATTATAAAAATGCTTGCAGGGGTTTTTTTGCTTCTTTGGGGAAATAAACTGATTACAAGAGTGCTGTTCAAGGCGCTCGTTTGCAATATCCCGTGGCTCCACTGCCAGTGGATGCTGGCCCCTTGCTCTGGCACAGCAGCACTCTGGGAGCTCCAGTGAGGCTAAAGAGAATTTGCAGATCACCTTACAATGTTTTCTAAGTAGTATTAAAAAAAGTAACCACAATACAAAAAGAGCAGGAAGTACAATGGTCAAAAAACTTTCCGGGCTTTATTTTTTTCTTAGCTCTGCTTAGTTTGCTGACTCTTAACTTAATTGTGGTACAAAACATAAGCATGCATTAATTCCTGACTCCATGGCCACCAAGAAGCTCAGTGAGAGCACTGGGCCAGCCTGGAAGCCCTTAAAGTGCTGCTTTCTAATGGCACCATGCAATTCTCAGAAATTTTGACTGTATTCACAACCATCTCAAAAGGCGGTGACTTTGTGTGATTTGTGTGATGATCTGACCCCTTGGATTGCCAGAGCTTACTAAAACCCTGACAAAATCACAGTCTGCTCACAGCAAGGGTAACGAAGAGACTGCCACACTTCCTTATCCGAAGTCATATTTATAAAAGACAGATGCTCAGTTGTAAATCCCACTGAAATACTTAAAATACGGTCCTAGGCTGCTTGCCACATGTGTCTGTTGGAAAAGCAGTAAATAATATGGAACACTATCTTGTGGGGTACAGGGCAGAGGAAAAATAGTGGGACTTTTCAATGGTTTTAGTGTGGGCTTTAATGACTTCAGTTATGCCAAAACTGAGCACTCCTGCCTCTGCTAAATGAGTATCCTGGTGTCTTTTTGAGAACATCAGAACTTAGTTTAGATCTTAAGAGTTAAAATGGAGATCAGTGAATTGCTCACATTGACAAGTTGAGCAAAATTCAACTAAATGAGAAACTTTCAGCTACCTAATGCAAAAACAAATTATGCATTCATAGACTTGATGCTCACCTGTCATTAGTTCAAGTAAGGAACAATTACCTAAGAACATAATTTTATTCCTTCACAGATCTTTTATAAGCAAATTAAAACTTTCAAAACTATGTTACATATTCTAAGTTTAGAAGGACTATCAAGGAGAAAATGTGACTACATACTGCTGAACTCTTGACTGCTTACTCTCAAACCTTGGTGGGTAAGTTTTTAAAAGTTTTAGTTAAACTCTAAAAAATCATATGGGACTGGAAACTGTTTGTCAGATAAATACTGTTCTTAAATAAGATGTCAAACTATAATGGTTATTGAGTCACGTATTTCATCTTCCCTAGCGTGAATTTAACCAAAAATTTAAGTTTTTAATGGAAACTCAACGTATCAACTAAGCCTAATCACAATTTTCCACTTCTTCCAAAGAGGTTTTTAATCCACAGTTTTCAGCTTAGGTGCAATTACAGTATAGTTTATAGCATTATTAACTTTGATTATTTTGAAAGTAAAATTCTCATGCAAAAAATCACACAGAGCTTTTGTTTCACTTACCAAGGGGAGGTCCATGTGTCATTAGTATATCAATTCCCTCAGGAATAAGGTTCCACTTGTCTAGCAAAGACTGACCTCTGGGTAGATTAAAGCCCCATCCATTAAACCACGGTGTCCTTTGGGGGAAAATAAGACAAACTGCATCAGTGTAAAATAAAAATCTCTTCCCTTCTCCAATTTCTTCTGAATTAAAACAATTTATGTGCTTGAGAGATTACTTGCAGACAGCCTTTTTGAAGGGGATGCCTCTAAAACACACTGATTCAAATACACCCATACATTAATGTATATGTTTGAATTTAGACTAATATCTGATGCTATTTTTGTACTTCAAGAGTATTCAGCCCTGGGGCCATTTACTCATGAAAGAGAAAGGGAAAAACCTGAAAATAACATAGTCTAATCAAAAGGTTTTTCCCAAAGTTTGGGGATGTTCAAACATAAGAACTCCTTCCCTACACTATCTACCAAAACAAGGAAAAAAATTCCAAAGCTTTTTGGAGGCAAAAATCAATTTCTCACAGCACAGGGCAGCAGCAAGTAACAGTTCAACAGGATGCATAAAGTGGCAGATAAAAGCACCATCTGTGCTACGGTATTTCACAAAACTCAAACTCGCTCCTTTTAGCACTTTTAATACCGTAACACTGTCACCTAACTTGGTTTTGAACTTCTGAGCCCTCTAGAAATCTCCATCACACAATGTTCAGCCTCACAATGACTTTGTAAAGAGATCTTCTAATTTAAAATTCATTTACTATTTCTTATGGAAAACTGATATCCTCAGTCTTCTCTACCATAGCACAGTTCTGAGACACTGGTTTATCCGTCAATCCGAGCATGTAGCAACAATAAGCAGACCTGCTAGGAGCACTTTTTCAAAGTATAACAGCCAAAGTGAGCAATTTTGATGCAGGTATATCATAGTAAAGCCTTTCCTTATCAGAGAGGTACACAGGTGTTGTATTAATTTGAAGGGTTTCACTTATGTGTTTCTTAGGCTTTCCTAGAGCTCTGGCAACAGATTTGGACTTAATTTTCTAGGTAGGATACTCTTGTCCTAGGCCTAGTCATTTGGGGGCATCTTTCTGAGAGCACAAGCTACTCCTGAAGTCTTCTGTGTTCTGCAGTTCTGAAAACAGGAAACAAAAATTGGCACCAAAAACCAACTACAAACCAACCTTAAAGCAAACTGTACTTGTTAAAAAGAGCCACTGTTAGAGTCCTATGTAATTTCATTATGTAACCTGTCCTCTAAATTATTCATTTTTCCAGGCTCCAATATACATTAAAGTGAGAATGTCCTGCTGGGATTACATCTCTAATTTTTATTTTTTTGTAATTAAAGTATTTTGTTTTCCTGAGACAATAACTTGAGCAGTGAAGATTAGCCCCAGTTATGGATGATCTGCATTCCTGATGAGCGGTAGTATGGAAAACCAGCAGGCGCTGCTAATATAGGGGCAGGAAGGTCACTGGTGCCCCAGTGACAAATAATAGACATATCCCATGCAGTCCTACTGAACTAATACTTATACGACACACACAGGAACTCATTCAATCCAGCAGACTTCCTGAATGAACACTAACAAAAGATAGGGAAATTAGATGTTAGTCAAACATTTGATGTGAGCTGTGGGTTCCTCGTGTGCACAGCCATGAAGCTTCACCCCTCACAGCTGCCTCACTTTGCACTCACTGAAACCCAAAAACATTCCTGTGTTGCAAAGTTACGTCAGTGAACCTCTCAGGATGTTTGTACGGACCTGAGTTAAAGCTGAACGTTGTGTCTTAGCTTTTTCACTCATCAAGATTATTGTAACTTTACAGGCTGCAGTTGGAAGTTAAAATATTGTTTGGCTAAATATTCAGCTGCTTAAAAAAGATAAACACACAGACAGAGCAGTGGTCGAACTTTTCACTGTCTATTAATGAGTCTTTCCCCACTTGCATTTCTCCTGAAGATAAGACTGTAGTTATTACACCATAGTTAAACCTGAAACATGAAACCACATCTGTGATTTCTCTGGAGCTCTTTGGAGACTTCAACCACAGAAAAAGCTGGATTTGTCTGCACGGTTTTTTATTTTATTTTCTTCTGAAGCACTGTGGAAGGAGGAGGGGAACCTGAGCTCAAATATATTCCTCATTCACCAACCTCTGTAATTAGCTGTGACTAACAGGCCCCACATGGGAATCCACTTGCAAGAAAACTTTCAAGAAACCCTCCTCATTATGCAGCATATGCATGAAAAAGATGGTCAAGTACTTATTTAATATACTAAAGGTTTTCCTACAAAACTAATAAATCAAGGAGAAGAGCAGGCATGACTGGAAGAACACCTGGATTACAGATTTAGGCTTCAGGCATTTAAAACAGAAGACACTGCCTATCAATAGCAGCACTGCACAGACCAGGCTGAGGGTCCCTGCCTTTTGGGGGGATTCAGACCCTGCCAGAAAGACAAGAGGATGTGTTCAGAACAGCACCAAGAAGAAAAGCAGCTTTATGGCACAGGCTCAGGTTTAGATGAGATCACAAGGAAGGTCACCCGATGTTTCCACTCGGCTGTGTTGCAGTGCAGACGAAATGGAGTTGATGTGCTGTGAATCCCACGGCACATCCCGTGTCACGGTGCCAGGAGTGCACAGTGAATGGCTGCTCACCCCCAGCAAACTTTAAATGTGAGCAGGAAACACAAACCCTGCACTCTAGGTAGGCAGCACCCTATCAAGGGGTGTTGGAGAGGGGTATTTTATCCTTATTAGTGCTCTAACATAAGAATTAAATAAAGTCACTCTCAACTTCTAAATAATTTAGAAGAAAAAAGTGCATGTAGTTAGGTGCTTTCTGCAATATATTTTCAAGCTGATTACTCACTGGGAGAAATCACCTCCTATCTAGGAAGAACTGCCTATCCTGTGGCTGCACTG